>NW_027286403.1:3636136-3886136 GCF_022747635.1 Hetaerina americana
GACGTGACAACGCTAAAACACAATAGTACATTAGAAATACTTATGAAAAAATAAGTACTCTATGCAGTTTAAACTTGTGCTGCTTGTAGTTATCCTTTAATATTTACTCCAAACACTAGTCGTAGAAGAGGCCAGATTTTTCCAATAAATTTTAACTTTATTTATTTAACGTTAATCCTAAAACAGCACTCCGGCATTTACATCTGGCTTTTTTTTAACAATTATATAAAAAGACAATTACAAACACCCAAATAGACAAATTTTGATAGACAAATTAAATTTGGAGACAAGTTTAAAATTTTTCCGGAATTAAGAGAGTTTAAACCAGCGTGATAAAAATTAACCCAATATTGAAATAACACCAGACATCTTCCAGAGTAAATTACGTCTATAAAACCAAAATGCAAAACGACTACTCAAAAAACTAAAAAGTGAATCTTAGTATTAACTAGTGAATCTTTTCATAAACGATTGAAGGGTTACTCATAACCTATTTAACTGCAAGCGGAAAATTTGCAGTTGATAAGCTTATTTCAATTAACGGTTGAAGGTAGAAGGTAACCGTCTACAATACTGGTTAGAGATACACTATGGTTTGGTGCATAAATGATTGCTTACCGGTTTTCAAGAAAACATTTAGCATAGGCTTTTGTAGGTTAAACTTCGAGAGACAGGAGAGGGAGATACAGGAGACAGGCGAAAGAACACCGAAGCGGTTTAATTTATCAATGCCTTCCCTTCCCCACCCCACCCTTTTTACATGGATGCAATCACCATTCATCAAACATTATCCGTCGGTTAAAAATACCGAATTACCAAAAGAGAAAAAATTGGGCACGTCTGAAACGCACGAAAAGCAAAAAATATGAAGGGTGCATGCCCCACTCCTCCTGGAGTTCTTCTTTTCAATCACAAACAATTGGAAAATATAATACTACAGTTTCCTCACAAAAGCAAACGTATGAGATGCAGCACGCAAAAAAAGATACATTGAGAGTTGGGCAAACAAACTTGAGTCGGATAATACCATAAAGAGGATCTCTAAAAATGGCAAAATACGATAATCTTATTTCCTCCTGAAATTAAGTATTTAATGGTGCATATATTTACCGCAATTTCAGGAATTTCCACCAGAAACAAAGTGTTTTTTCAGGTAAACCTCAAAAGGTTCAGGTTTCACTAGGTGAAAGTTGTGTGTAAAATACAACAAATGAAAAAAATCAAAAATAAATCCACCCCTCATTGACCACAACCCCCTTCCCCACATTTTACCACCCCTCCTCTCGATTTCTTGTCGTCCCCCAATCGCCCACTCCTCTCTCAGAATTAATAACATTTCAATTCCTATTGGTCACTGGTTCCCACGAAATAACGTGGATCCATCCGAGTTCCATCTCGCTCCAACCCATCACACCGTGTCTACATACGTACACCCGACATCTCTCTTCAATTTTCTACCCGATGAAGCCGTATCACGGTGAAATGCGTTGTACCAAACCAAATAAATTCCATGAAAAAGTACGTTCACTTTTTATTTTGATGGATATTTTCTGGTGTTTTAAATGAATTTTCCGGATAGGGAGGAATTGATGAAGGCCGGCCATCCTGGGTCCGGGGACAGAAATCCTCCCGGGAGACAACGCGGGCACCATTCTAGCAGGGGAGGGAGGGGAAGTGAGTGCTCCGCACAGTGCGCCCGTCGTGGACAATAGCGCAAAGGAAAACAGGCGACGCACACGCAGCGAGCGTGACTTCCCGCGGCCGCCCGCCCCTTGCCGGTCGGGTTTAAAAGGACGAGTCGGGCGGCGAGGGGTAAGGGGTGGGACGCTCGCGGACGTCCTTCGGCAGATGAGCGCGCCGGATAGTAACGGGCGGCTGCCGGCGGGGCGCCGGAGGGAGGCCCCGGCGTCCTCGGTCAACAGGTGCAGCTCGGCGAGACGGGGGTGAGCAACCCGGGGGTTCACGGCGATAGGGCGGCGGGTCCCCGGGGACGGGCGGGCGGTCCCCGGGGACGGGCGGGCGGTCGCCGGGGCGGGTGCGGGCTCGATGGGCCCCGCCCGTAGAGAGCGTGGCTACCCCGCGGGCGGACGCGAGGAAAGGGGGAAGGGGGTAGATCTGAGGCAGGGGGATCACCCCGACACATCAGCACGCCTCCCCTCCGCATCACTTGCGATCACACCAGCTGGGACGCATGATTATTCCAACCGTTTCGAAAAACGTGCAGCGCAGAGGAACTAGACTTGTAAAACATTGTTATAGCGAACTAGCGAGCGCGTTAGCGAACTGAATAGCGTAAAACAATTATTAGGGGAGCTAGGTTGGGAAATTACTCACGGAGCGAAGGGGGGTATATTACATATTATATCTATTGCATACATTAGCAGGTCTCCCTAGCGATGATGTTGAACATTTTATTATTTGCCCCATCATACTATTGCAGGAGAGAACATGCAAATGAAATCAGAGAGATTGATTGTATCAAGAACAAATATATTTAGGAGTTCATTTTTCCCACGAACGATAAGTGATCAGATTAAGGTTGCCCGACCGCGCTTGGGGGGGTGGGGGGAGTATTTTGTGTCAAAATCAGTCGAGTGTGTATTCACACCCTGCCACACACCCTAGCGTTGGCTTTCAGTGTCCTATTTACATAAAAAATTGGGATATAAAATCTTTCCTAATGGACAGATTGTTGTGTTGTCTAAATGCTTTGAGGGAGAGGCAGGGGAAAATCATGTTGACAGAATGGAGGGCAGTAGCATATTGACCAGGGCGATAAGGGAGTTATCAATTTCAAATAGAGAATTTTAGATATTTCCGCGTCATTTTAGCCTGGGCTTATGTGCACAGCAGCAGTTAATTGCTACGTCCCTCAGATTAGTCACGTTGACCAAACTGCTCACAATTGTACGAAAGCGGTAAGATTAAAACTACGGCCATCATCATGACACCAACCCAACTAATATTTGGAAACTTGGGGAGGATTTTCTAAAAAAGTAGAATCAAATCAATTAGACTAGAAATGGGCGTTAACAAAATCTTCGAAAAGAATCATTTGTAACACCGATGATAATAATAATGTTACATCAATAATGTCGATGATAAAGCTCAAAAGAATATGAGATCATTTTCTGATTTTTATCTTGTATTAAGCTCGTCACCAGTACTTGTACGTACAAAGTTCTGAGATAATAATCCAACTGGCTTCTTACTTTCATTTCCGAGAGTAACCCACCCATATTTAACGAGAAAATATTTAATTGAAACAAAACTCTTGATATTAATGAAAATGAGAGCATTCAATGTTTTAACCGAAACTGTGAAATGGGGTATGCTATTTCATAAGTATCTCTCCGTTCTGGCTATTCACTCAGCCCACCATATCCAGCCCAAAGGCCGCTTTTGATAGGAAAGTGTGGAGGGCTTGCCCAAAATTTTGCGGAGAGGCATGTGAAATTCACATATTAAGGGGACCCATCGGATTTTCTGTTTCCGACGTAGTTCTAACAAAGAGAACTTTGATTAGAAATTGAAATCCACCACTTGCATTTACAATGGGTCGTTAAAATGGCATCAACCAGGATTTGGGTCATTAGCGTTAAGCTTATTGGGTCTCGCGGAAGAATAGAGAAACCATGTTTATAGGAATTCAATGAGTATATGTATTAATACATTTTTACTTAGGAACTTCTTGTACATTTAATTTTCTCATTTTATACGTATAAGCATGCAAACTTTTTGATTTTTACATGCATATAAAATTTTAATGGTACGAACTTTCAATGCCCACTTTAATCTAGCACGGTACAATCTTCAAGGTCATCCTATGCTTTCAAATGTGCTAATTCTTAATTTTTGTGAGTTACTGTGTTCAAAAAGGAAAAAGCCATGCCACTGAATTTTTAGGCATTAAGTGAGAAATGAAATTTGACCCAAGCATTATTTATTTGAGTATGACGCAGTGAAAATGAGATAAGTAAGCTTCGTAAAAGATAAAACAAATAAGCAAAAAAGAAGTTGCCAAAACTGATACACAATTGAAAGAAACAAATGTTCTAAAATGGCGCCGATATCAACCTGCACAATCATTAAAATATATGTATTTAAAATCATACACTATTGGTAAGAATTTTAAAACTTCACTGCTTTTTTTCAGGACGTACACGGGAACCTTTAGCAAGAAATAACGGTCTCCGACTTGAATGTAATAGAAGTTAAGCTTTCATCAGGCTCAAATGGCTTCTTTTAAATTTAACTTTAATTATTATTGAAATATTCATCAATTTACTCGAATCAACTTCAACTTACTCAACCTTGCAATTAAGATGATGAATATGATAACGCATAAATACCTGTTCACAGAATAATAAGTTTTCGAGTAAAAATACTAATTTATATTTTAAAATCATCTCTCTAATAGTGGCCACGTTCAGTTTGTGATCATTTCGTATCGTTTGAACAAAATATTAGTAACGGAATCCGTTCGTGGCCGTGCATGCCTCTAATTTTATCCTCGTGGTTTAATCTGCCGATATCATGTGGGACCATTACAATTACTTTGGGCCAACAAATGAACTCTGTAATCACCAACTATTTTAAAGCCTTTGCCTTATGTGCTCCCTTTTTCAATGGAAAAGATATCCCATCCTAATTACTACAGAAAACCCCCATCATGTACAATTTTTTCCTAGTATGCCTTTAAAAATTTCAGATTTGTTCCTAATTTTTTCCAATTCCTTAATTAACATTTCCTCATATGTACCTCATATACCTATCCACCTCGTACTCTAAAATGTTACACTTTCCTGCTATTCGCGTAATTAATCCGCGTCTCTAAGGATGAAGCATTTCGTTTCATGTAAGCGCCCCAGGAAAGGTTTAAATTTAAGGATGAACCGTAGTATTAAGACTTGCTCTGAGCTATTCAAACCGAGCCCCTCTAATTTATTTAAGGAATAGGGAAGGGTGGAGAGAACCACGAGGTTGGTATTAGTCTACTGGCGACAAACGCCACCAGGGGGTCCACAATTTCAACGCCCTACCCGACGACCGGTGTACTTTTCTTGCAGATCCTCGGGATGAGAAGCCAGAACACCAACCACAGTGGCAACGCGATTTTATCGGATTCGAGATTAATAACTTTCAAAACTCTCAACCTTCAACAGAGACCCACGTAATTTAAAGCAAGGCATGGCTTAAGTGCGATTCCACCCCGCGTACGTAGATTCAACAATGTTGCTCACTGAACCGGTTTGGCCGGACAAAATACTTTATTTAAGACAGCAGCATTATTTAATTGGCCATGCGAGGGTGCTCTCAACTACGAATACATTACTTGACACATCCTGACTCAAAACAATCTATAAAGTCTAAATCGCACATCATTTGCCCCAGGGATTGCCATAATAATCGAAAGAACACTCGCGCATGAGATATCTGCTAACGAAAACACTAATTTCGCAAACTTTAGAATGCTGAAAGGATCTATTTGAAGTTTCATTTCTCGGCTTCTTTCATATTTTAGTTCATTTAAACATCACAGTGCCTGCATCCTACCTACCTTGGACAATCTCATGACCCCCGCGAGTTATCCGGCCCTGAGATTCTAGAGTTCACCTTTTCCGAGTCTTGAACTAAGCACAGGTTACACGGTACATATATCCTTCACCATTATGCTGAGGTCTTGGATTCCAGAAACTCAAAACTTTACGACGACATTACATCCCAATATCCCATGGAGAGTAGCGTTTTTCGGTTAAATATTACCGAGATATCCCATGAGCATAAAACAAATGTTAAACCCCATGCCTCCTCATTTTTAAATATTCAAATTGGTTCTATAACCAATATCAATTCTAGAGAGATAATAAATGCGGAGAAAAGAAATTGATACTTTATCTAGAATTACACCTTCCTCGAAACTATTAAAGGACGCAATAAAAATATCGCCGAGAGTCACCTGAGAACTACTTTTACTGCCCGCCGTGCTTTCTGCTCATCAGAACAAAGAAAACTAGTCCGCTTCGGAAACATACGGATGATTACCCTTTGTCATTAAGACTTTCAAAGCCTAATGTTCGGAGCAGTAAAGCGTAGTATATTATAAAATCTATCTTAGGTAAGCATTTACATTTCAGCACACTAGAAAAAGAGGTCCATGGTTTTACAAAAATGGCTGGTCACCTAACTTCGTGGAATTTCTTCAGACTTAAAAAAAATCAGCTCACACTGTCTGCTTTCCGTGGAACGGATTTTGAACAATTCTGCGCGACCCAATTATCACAACCAGACTTTTAAACAGGATTTTACCATTTCAAGATACTCTGCAGCACACTCAAGCATTGATAAAGCGAACTTGTGGCTTTCCACGGGATATCCGTTCATTATTACCAGTCAGAAGATAGAGATGCGACGGAAAGGGTTTGGAAAGTTGCCACAGCTTTGTAAGAGCGGAGGGCATCATCGGATAACTAGCTTACTTAATTTGATACCTTGAATCAACAAAAATAAGTTTGTGGGGAAAAAGAAAAAAAATAAATTCTCATCATATTTTCCAGAGTAGCGAAAGCACAGGCTAAGAAATTGAAACTGCTGCGAGCTTACACGAACTGCTCTAATTTCCGATCCTAAAGCATATTCCATTAGCCCCACAACTCTGGCTGATTAATTTAAAATTTAGTCATTTGATAGCCGTTCCCTCGAGATGAATACTTATTGGATTACCATGCTATACACATTTCCACCAATGGGAGAGGCCCAGTGAACCATACCGATGGGGAATTTTCCTGAATTATGGAAAATACCAGAGGGCGCGCTTTGGAAACCTAAATTACGGGAAAATTGTGAACACGGGAAAAAAAACTATGACGATCTCAACCTAGCGAGCAAACATTACCAGGATCAAGTTGACTTGTTTCAGCCACGAATGGATGGCGTGTATGGGGAATATTCAAGGAAATCCCTCGCGTTTTTTTCCTCCGGTACTGCCAAAGGGGAATATAAAAGTTTATCGACATACGTAAGCACGGATGCAGCACTTAGGGCGAAATACGTTCGCGAGATTTACCCGCAGAAACTTACCAAGTTATACCCTATGTGAAAATGATAACATACAGGTAATAACATATTCCCAGCAAGGTATTTCTACGACTGTGCCAAGGTACCGACCGTGCCTTCGCCGACAGTGCTGACGAGAGAACGCCCTAACTACGGTCTAATTTGTGTAAGTTGGGAGCAATGCTATCAATTCACAACCTAACGTATTCGCTTTCCCATGGCTGTGCGAAGGCTCATTGCCAAAACTTATTTCAAGTATGATTCTCATCAAACGACTCTCTATTAAGCGAATTTAGATCCCAGCAAAGTTAAAGAAGTTAATTTTGTCAGCAAAATATTATGAAAGAATAAGTCCTAGAACTGTTTATACCTAACCCCTTTTAAAACTAAATTCTAAGAAAATACTCAGATGTCATTCCCCATGATTACCAATTAGCATCAACGTGGGAAGTTTTAAATTGCTAGGCGATTTCAGTAAAGATCACTTGCTAAATACAGTCGCTTTATAAATTAATAAAAAGTAAAAAATCCTGTCGCATTTGACGAAAGGGTTTTCCAGGATGTATCGTGTATTAATGTATCCTATGAAGCTGATTTCACCTGCCTCTGCCTTTCTATTATGAAAACGGTCTTTCATGCTGATCAAGGTATTCTACATGGCGAATGGTACACACCTAATGCCTCGCTTATGTTAAATTCTTTGTATGTGCTGTGTATCCTTAACATGCAACGATTCCTTACCGCAGACCAACGCTTTAGAGGCATCATCTTGAAAGCACGGATTGAAAAAAAGACATGCCCCTGTAATGAAGGATCTCAGGCTTTCCCGGCGAATAGTATTCAGGAATTTTTCTCGGGTTTCCAACCGGGTCAGGTTTCGGAGTACCGACATTTCGATGGCTGACTCTGCCATCGTCTTCAGGGTTGAAGTGAACCTTGCTTCAACCCTGAAGACGATGGCAGAGTCAGCCATCGAAATGTCGGTACTCCGAAACCTGACCCGGTTGGAAACCCGAGAAAAATTCCTGCATGCCCCTGTAATTCGAATTTCGCCAAATAGTGCAATTTATATCGTTTTATTGCTTAGAATATAGTTAAATACGATAAATAGTCCTTGGAAAAATCTAGGCACATATGTACCTATAAACATGCAGCAGATTATTTAGTTGAATGCTATTTTTTTTAAATATCGGGGCATTTTTATTTAAAACTATTCCTGTGAGAGAAAGCGAGGCCATATTTTTTTAATCCTGCAATCTTGAAAACAATTTATAAACGATCCTTCAGCTCATTTATACTGTATCTACTGTTTTTTGCCATTCCTGCGACTGATTCATCTCGTTCATGCTTTTGAACTACAGCCAAAGCAATCGTTCATCTCAGAGGTGGTAAACTGATGATATGTACGGTTGCTTCAAGTATGAGGAAGGAAGGCGTATGAATTGTTGCCAATCGAAAAACATTTCTCCAAAATACTTAAGTCCAACACCTTTGTCTTATTACAAAAAGACATGCTATGCTGAAAGAGAGTGGGTTCCTAAATTGGAATGTGACAATTCAAGATGCTTAATTAAAATTTCATACGACATTCTTAAGTTTGATACTTTGCACAGAAAATTACAGGCGTAGAACTAAAATAGCATTGTAATGTGGGTGTTTTTATTCCAATCCGAGTAATGGGATCATTCTTAGCACATTTTAAAAAAATATTATTTTTAGCATAATTTCACAGGAAGAAAATATAATTCTGCTCACATGAAACATATGAATGACATTTATGATGACCACAATGGGAACTAAGGCCTTCTATATTAAATTAAGATAATGAGCGTTACCATAAATGAGTACGTTTGCCTCATTTTTCAATGCTACGTACGTGTTTAATTAAAAATACCACATATATTGTTTTTAATTATGAATATCTCTCAACGTTTTCTGGAAAATCTAATTGCTATTAATGCCATTATTTACAAATGCCTTCCAAATGTGACAGTATTTTATTTTCAGATGAAAATTGGCTCATAATAGTTACCATTTCCTTACTGGTGTGTAGTTCAAGACTAAGTTACGCATGTTGTTTTCAGTTAATGTGACCGACACTTGAATACCTTGATCGTACACATGAAAGAATCAGTATAATTAATTACGTTTTGTCAGGGGTAATATTAGGAGTTCGTGCATGATACTCACCAAATGATAACACTTTACCACCAGATAACTATTCATTAAACGACCGGTTTCGATGCCCTACATCATCTATCGCATCACCAAAAGATTTAGTACATCAAAACCGGTCGTTTAATAAATCACTATCCAGCGGAAACTTGTAGTTATTATTAATCAGAATATTATATACACATGTCCATAGCTTCAACGTTGTCTTCATATCAAAAGTGAAATGTTCACACGAATGAAATTTCTTCAGTGTCATGCATTAGATACATTTCAAACATAGTGTGGGGTTACACTTCAAATTCATAGAAAATATTTGAAGGAGTCAGCTGGCGTCGTCAGCGTAATTTCAAGATTGGAGTCCCGAACTCAAAATAAAAGAGCAGATAATTTCATTTCGACAATACCTGACAATTTCAACGACTCAATTACCACGAACGAAGTTAATATCAGTGCTATACACATTTAGTAAATTTACGACTCGTAATTAATTGAACGAACTTTTTCTAAGTGCTCAGTTACCCCGTGATACCCCGTTATACCCCGTGAAGACTCAATTTTCAAAATTTCTAATAAACCAATAAAATTGCCACTCAAGTGGCACCAAAGGAATCCCTTCATTCACAAAATGATACTCTGGTTTACATGGTGGTAACACAAACAGTACTTGTGGAGATGATTGCATTAAAAACTCTTTGAAAGAGAGCGTGATGAATCTTTGATATATTTCAATCACTATATTTTTCTGCATGAAAGGCAATTAGGGAAGAGGAAACGGAAACGAGAGAGAGAAAGAGTTTCAGAATAGCTGTAAACTGAGCCAGATAATAATGTTTCACGTCAGTCTCAACTTAGAGAAAAGAGTAGTAGTAGTAGTGTCTAAGCAAAGTTATATTTCCCGAGTCCGAGCCACTGCACTCATCATCATCAAGTCATAAGTTCGCCCATTGCTTCTGAATGAATTTCCCACGCATGTATGCTTAAGAATGACTTTAGCGGGCTTGAAAATTTGGTTGCGGGAAATACGGTCCGAATAAAAGCGCCTCTGCACTTTACTCACGACAATCGCGTTGACGTGGCAACCGTGCGGGTCCTTTTGACCACGACGCCAAAGCAGTCATTTGACAAACCAGGCACACGTCAACTGTCGCGAGGCTACGGCAACGAGTTCACTTAAGCGTAGAATACCAGGAGTAATGCGTAGAATACCAGTAAATAAAGGTTATTAACTTCCTCTTCATACTTTTTATGACTATGACATTAAACTTGATTTTTTTACAGGAATTTGGCCCACAGATGCCATGGTAATTAAATTTACTGAAACTTGTTTCTTTTTTAAGTGGACACCTTCAGCCAAAATGGAAAGTCCTTGCCTAAAGAGAACCGAAGCCAAACACCCAAACCTGAAAAAATATCCCTGGGACGATAAAGTGATCGAATCTTTCCATCAGGTTGCAATTAGTTGTAGGGTAGAGTAACTTGTTTCACCAATGAAGCGCAAACCCGAACATTTTTTCAAATGGTCGCTTTCTGTCCCTACTTATCCGCAACTTCAGACATTCAGGTCCGATTTCAGAAATATATATTTGCACACATTTTTATTACAGGATCGATTTTAAATAGTTCCTCCGCCATATCCGCATTAGGTCTCGTACACTCCTACTTCCCTCCTCCCCGAAGACTCATTTCTGAAGCTCTTCATTATCATTGCCTTTAACAGAAAACGCAATGCACCCATCTCCAAATAATAATAACTGTAACGACTGCCATGCTTATTACTAAATCAAAATGAAACAACTCCAAACGCTAACTTCTCCCATAATTTCCATATGTCGACTTGGACACGCGCAATGAAAGCATTATGATGAACTTGGGGAATCCTTTGGAATACAGGTATATTCAAGAGATTCACGCGAGATGTTGCCGAAGTTCGTTATTATGAGAAACAAATTTGCTCTTTTCCACATAATTATTGCAACGTACAACGCGTTTCAGTTCATTGAACCATCTTCAGGCCTTGCACCAGAAGATGATTCGATGAACTGAAACATTTTGTAGGTTACAATAAGTCTGTTTAAAAGTACAAATTTGTTTCTCATAATCCTTTGGAGAAGAAATATTGAATAGGGCGGGATTGCCCGTGAAGACTAAGCTAATACACCGTCACCAGATTTCTTCCAAGCCTTGCAAATCCTCACCGCGCTGAGAGAACTTTGAAGAAAGCCTGCAACGGACGCGCCGCTATGATTTCAAATGATAAACATAACGGTCTCATTGAAATTTGATTGAAGACTCGTGATTAGGACACTATACCAAGTGCAAGGATAGTGCAAGGAAACGAGAGAGAGAGCACTTCACCAATGCAATATAATGAGTATAGGTAACTGTAATGATCCTTCCGCAGGTTCACCTACGGCAACTTTGTTACGACTTTTACTTCCTCTGAATGATCAACTTTAGACGTGGTAGTTCGATGGGGGAGGTATAATTTAACGGATCTGGCCAGAAATGATATACGTACCGCCCCTCCCGCTGTGACCCCCGCCCCAACCTCCATTCTCCCTTCCGCACGGGCGATACAGCACCTACGCACCGCCAGTACTCGCACGCCAGCGCTGCTGCCCAAAGATAAAACTGAACATTTCCGCACGAATGGCTCCTTCCATTTTCGTGACCACCTTATTGAATACCAGATACAAGAGTAATCGACACATGACCCCACCATCGAACTGGTGATCGGAGATTTTAGTACACGACGTAACCTGGCACACACCAATTTTTTGAGCGGGAAACCACAAAAAGGCAGTCCCTCGACGAGCCATGAAATGGGCTGTTTCTAATCAAAGGATAATGCTTTGATAACTTATGTTAGAATACGCGACAATGTTCAACATGTTCCTGAAGGAGGCAATAAGAGAAGCACAAGGCATCGGAATAAACGCAATTAGGATCAATGTAGGAGAGATAAAAATGCTACGCTTCGCCGACGATATTGCAATGATAGCAGAAAACCAGGAGGATCGACCAAGGTCACTAAATATATTGGATCAAGTTCTACAAAGATACAACAGGAACATAAACAAGAATAAATCCTAGTATGTGGAAGAGAAAAGTGGAATACAGAAGTCACACTGGAAGGACAAAAATTAGAGCAAGTGGATTCCTTCACCTATCTCGGAATTACCATCACATGGGAAGGAACAAATACTAAAGACATCAAGCGAAGAATAGCTCAAGCTAAGAGAGAATTCACAATGAAAAGGCATCTGCTGTGTTCAAAGAAGGTCAAACTACAGACGAGGAAACAATACGTGAAAACATTCGTATGGAGCGTGGTACTCTATAGATCAGAAGCATGGACAATCGGAAAAGTAGACCAGAAAAGACGAAGCCTTCGAAACCTGGTGCTGAAGGAAGATCAAATGAACGGATAAAATAAGAAAAGAAGATATATACAGAAGAATAGACGAAAAACGGACCTTAAGGAACACCATAGATAATAGAAGAACTAGATGGATTGGCCACACCTTGAGGCAAAATGGATTCGTGAATAATATAATAAAAGGAAAAGTCCCCAGAGGAAGGCCAAGGGATGGATACAAGGGAAAATAAAGAAGAAAGTATATTGCAAAAAAAATACCAGAAGGTAAGCCAATTAGCATCAGATAGGGTAGAATGGAGAGCTGCAGTCAACCAATCTTAGGATTGAGCGACCACTGATGATGATGATAATGACACGACTATTCCCGACTTTGATAACAGAAGATTTAATAGGATCAAGAAAATAAAATTATTTCCGATTCCAAGTAATCACCCTTGCCGTAATTGGCAGTATTTACGCCGCCTCCCTTTTTCATGTTGCTCCCAGGGCGACGTCCCGCCCTAATTACGGCTCTCGCATGAAATTCTGAATAATTCCCCTTTACGCCGGGTACCCAACACACATTTGACGCCTTGAAAGACCTTTCCATGAGACTCTCCGAATTAGAGTATAAGAAAAACAATATACTAAACAGCGACGAGGTAGGACGACGATACGGCTCTTTAAAAGTGATATTTTGAGAGCATATAATAGCGCTTAGTACACAAAGCAACTCATGATTTATCCCGACAGGTCATGGAGAATTTTTGCTCCCCAGATCCACTGGCGCATCTAACCTTGAAATTCGGATAAGCCAAAGCTGGCTCATCAGGTACATAACACACAGCAAACCCTCAGGGTATACGTGACCCTCACTGAGGTGGAATTCGAACCCGCGAACTTTGGGTCAGCAGGCGAGCGCGTTACTCACTCCTAACCCGATAGCAAGCGCCTACGCTAGAGAAATTTAAGTTGTTCGGGGTAATGAGTGCCAATTACTTCACAGCTCCGTTTATTTTAACAAAAAGTCCCAGTCCCAAAATAACCACAAAGCATCGGCTTGGTTGGGAGCGTCAACGGAAATTAATGTGCTCTAAACCCGAGGGCCCTTTCACAGAGTTACCTAACGGGTTACCGCGTAGCTTCTCAATTAGGCAGAAAAAGAAGTAACAATGAAAACTAGAATCATAGTACGAGGGTCATCCGGAAAGTAGTACCCGTTCGTGCCGCATGAAGTGCTGACGACGCGAGTAGCCGCTGGACGAGGTCAGATAGCTTCAGTGGCTTGTCTGCCTTCTCTGAGCCAAGTTGCGTGACGCTAGCATTGCCTGTGTTGTTTCTGTGATTGTTTACAATGTTTAAAAAAATTGAGAACGCCGCCAGTTGTGAAGTGAGGGCAGTGATTAAATTCCTCAATGCAAGAAACGTTCGCCCATGTGATATTCATCGCCAATTAAAGGAGGTGTATGGAGACAATGTAATGGACGAGTCGTCTGTTCGGCGGTGGTGTCGCAACTTCAACATGGGGAGGGGGAACACACACGACGATGAGCGTTCGGAGAGACCGTCTGTCATTACAGACCAACTGGTGAGCTCAGTTGACGAATTCGTGAGGAACGATCGGCGCGTCACAATTGATGACATCTGTGAGCATTTTCCCAATGTTTCTCGAACAATTGTTCATGAAATTGTTAAACACCATCTGCATTATGCAAAAATTTGTGCAAGATGGGTCCCTCGCGTATCTCAATGAGCTGGCGGCGAAGGACTATGCAGCAGGAATACAGAAACTTGTCACACGTCATGACAAATGCCTTAATTTGCTTGGAGATTATGTTGAGAAGTAGTTTAAAGTATCCTCTTTCAAATAAAATTTTTTATGTTTGTTAATATTTACTTTTGTGTCTTTATTTCACGAACGGGTACTACTTTCCGGATGACCCTCGTAGTTCGATTTCTTGCTCAAAAAATTCATAACTGAAATTAAGGGTGGAAAAAATGGGTAGTGAGCGAGGTACACTGAGGAAAGCAATGAGGATTTTTTATGGTATACGCAGGGCTAAATAATGATTTATTGTAATACATAGAATATTAGGTATTTAAGATTTTGTCGTCATGTTAGTTAGGGTTTACGAGCACAAGTGTGTCATGCTAGATTCCACGGAAAACCTACCCTAACCCTGAAGAATACAGCTTGTTATTCAAATTAAGCAACCTATGGCAGGAAATAAAATCTGAATATATTATAATTTCTAGGTTTATGCATTTCAATTTTTTTATATTTTCCGAGTATTTCACCGTGGAGTCTCGACACAAATCGAATACAGCCTCTCTAAGAACCAGGCGGCTGGTTCACTCCGGGTACTTTTCTAAGGAATTAAACTCTGCATTTCAAAAATAAAATAAGAACCTAAAATAAAATATTCAGTGAGCCCAAGAGCTGCTGAGTGCTCCGACATTGGAAAGGACGGGAGGGCCTATTGGGGGCGACAGTCTTCGAATCTCATTTAACGTCCTGCGAGCTCCCGTCGGTTCTCTCGGCTACTCGGGCAAAGCAATGGGAGGAGTCCCGAGGCCGCCCGGCAACCGCGAGGGAAGGGGACGTAGCAGCCTCCTTGGTCAGCTCCTGACGCGCCCGCCGCCAACCATCTCCGAAGTCACCGGCGACGCGGACCAATGAGAGCGGTCGCCACTTCCCACCCTGGTGTCCGTGGACCCGCTTCGCAAGGCGGCACTCTCGGGTGTGGTCGTCCACGCGGGAGGAGGGGCGGGGGGGGGGGGGGGTTGTGGCAACAAGAGTTAATTAAGAGGAGGGTCCGGGGGGAGGAGGGGGTGCGGATGAAAAGGCAGAGACGTCCAGCTCAGCCATCCATCCAACAGTTCGCCCTCCGGAGTGCGCGGGCAGGCGAGCCGCTGGTCCATTCGACGTCAGCGGCCGTGCCACGCAAGCAGTGCGCGGTCTACTCGCCCCGGCCGAGGAGAGAGGCGACCCTCCGGGGGGGGGGGAGACAAAGCCCCCTCCCCACGAGCCCCCTTCTCCATATCCACCAGCTAAATCGATACGGTCACCACTCTCTCACTTTCCACGAAAAACACGACCTAAGCGACCAAGAAGCACGCGAAACAAGGAGGCTAACCGACCAGAAGATGGTCCGAAATGTGAACTGCCCGGCAACACACCAGCAACGCATGACCACCCACTTCTGACGCTTGAATTACAGATTCGAGGGTTCCGGCTTCAAATTCCGGGTCGTACTTTCGGACGAGCACGTCCTGAATCTAAGTGGTACGATTCTCCGCACCAGAAGGAACCCAATTTGTGGCACGAGTAGAGAGAGACAGAACTCCCCCTCACCCTCCTTCCCTGAATGCATGATTTCACACTCTATGCACCCATAGAGGTACTGAGACGGCAAGACCCTCATGCCCATTCCTCACTTTTCCCCGCAAATACAGAATGCTATATTCCTGAAGAATATCTTCAGACTACCCAGGATCAATACCATTACTCTCGAGCCTGTTCAAGCCATTATTGAATACGGATCACCTGAAGCAAGGGAGTCTAGTGCGTAGAGGCATTTCTTATTAATTCCCAAGCACCTTAATAGTTTTTGTGCCGTTATCTTTCGACAAATTGTCTTGATTGCGGAGCTGTGAATGTAAAGTAATCTGAAAACGATCGGTGAATGAGGTATACGTAATTTGAGTTCACAAACAAGCTACTGTCAACGCGGTTTTCGAAACAACACGCATCCGCTACACAATGGCAGTTATATTAAGCATTTTCAGAAGAAAATTGGTGCAAGTGGCAGTTATTTGGATATAAAACTAACGGCTCCTAAAGAGGACGTTTTCGACTCAATCATGGTCAATAGGGTCTTACCGCGAAAATATTTAGCACGGTCTAAGTTGATCTAATAATAGAGGGATTGGTTGACCTTTTTTTTTAGCTAAACGTAAAGAAACTTCGTTCTTTAAGTTCTTCATGTAGTTTTAAATTGCGGTAATTTGCGATAACGTAGAACTTTTCTTCTGGTCGCAAGGAAACCGCACACGAGTAATGAATCTTATTTTTATGGAACATTTTCCATCGCGTTTGAAACAGCGGGCTATGATTTTATTAATCACGATGAGGTACGAACGCCATTGGGATTTAACAGAGGTAAAAGGGTAAGGTACTATTAAGGAGAGTTTGGGCACTTTTTTATGATTCTCCAAAAGCGGCAAATTTCCCAAATTATTGCCAGAAATAGCCAACCCAACCGTTAACTTTGTGGGCGTCTAGTGTTTACACGCCCGCCCGTTTTCCAGAACTCATTTTTGACTAATTGAACGAGCGACAAAGGGCAGACGAATGGGAAGAACCCGCGAGCTATGGAGGCCATCAGCCGAGGCCAAAATGTCGCCAAAAATTTAGTTGTGAATACCTTATTTTGAAAGTAACTCTGACGCATGCTATGTGACACTTCCCTGCATCATACGTCACTGCAAGAAAGAGTTTTAGCGGTGTTCTTCAACCCTCAACTGAGCAGCAAACCAAAAATGCTAAAGAAAAGGGCAGACGGCTGCCCCGGGCAAGTTCTTGCCGTGAACCAAGGAAAGTAAACTGGAAAACCGCGATAGAAATAAAATGAAGCACAGAATTAAACATAAAGTTCCTAAAACATCGCAAAAATAAACATGAAATTAAGACTGATTTTCCCTTTTCTCACCAACGATCATTATATCCTAGTCTAACGTGCGAGTTCCTGATTTTCTTTATTTGCTATTGACAGTCAAATGCGTTTTGCCATATTCATTACGAGCCTGCTTCTCAGCTGAAGAAATTATGAACTTGCATTGGGAATAACTTTGTCAGCTCGTGCTGGGGTGGAAACGTATTGTGTCTCCAAAGTAGTCTTGTGTAATCACCCCCTACTACACACCCTACCGGTGGCTCGCATTGTACCATTTCTTACGTACACAGCACGAAACACGAGGGGAATTAAGGATGAATTCCGTGAATATCAACATTACTACAAGTTGGGGGGGAGAGTAAGGGAGGGGGATGGGGAGGGGGAGAGGGAGAGGGGGAGGGGGGGAGAGTAAGGGAGGGGGGAGAGGGAGAGGGGGAGAGGGGGAGAGGGGGAGAGGGGGGGAGAGGGGGAGAGGGGGGGGAGAGGGGGAGAGGGGGGAGGGGGGGGAGGGGGGAGTGGGGAGAGGGGGAGAGGGGGAGGGGGAGAGGGGGAGAGGGGGGAGGGGGGGAGGGGGGAGGGGGGAGGGGGGGAGGGGGAGGGGGGAGAGGGGGGAGAGGGGGTGAGGGGGGGAGGGGGGGAGAGGGGGAGAGGGGGGGGAGGGGGGAGGGGAGGGGGAGAGGGGGGGGAGGGGGGGGAGGGGGGGTGAGGGGGAGAGGGGGGGAGGGGGGGAGGGGGAGAGGGGGGAGAGGGGGGAGAGGGGGGAGTGGGGGGAGAGGGGGAGAGGGGGAGAGGGGGAGAGGGGGGAGAGGGGGGAGAGGGGGAGAGGGGGAGAGGGAGGGGGAGAGGGGAGGGGGAGAGGGGGAGCGGGGGTGCGAGAGGTAAGAAAATTTATTCTTCCGATTCCACTACAAGGATTAACATTGTACGCCCACACTCCAACTTGCTCTGATATCCGGGTGGGAAGTTCGAGTTTCGGCCAATAAATATTTTAGGAGTGGGATACTAACAAATTTCCTAATTATTTCCAAAGACGTTCCAGATAATGCTTAGTTAAAAAAAATGCACAAGACAACAAATATACTTTTACATTAATAATGCCTATCATTATTAAAACGACTACAACCCACGCTTGCAGGATCGAGGATCTATGTTACTCATTAACATGGGGGCGATTAATTAATAGTCTGGTTACTATCAACGGCATGAAATTTTGGGTGCATTTTTTGATTAACCCATTCAATATCAACAAATAAAGCTTCGCTAAATTTGAATGAATTAGCAGGGGCCATAATTCAGAGAATAAGTTTACTTGTGTAATACGATGAATTTCAAAGAAATATGGCAAAAACAAGGAATACTTAATACTGGAATATTATTTCATTGCGCTCATGCGAATTATTGGTAAAGACTTGGGAAATTTTGAATGTTAAAATACGTGCAATACAGTAATAATAGTACTGATTTGACTAAAGATTTGAAGAGCTTGAGTCCCTTTTCAGGATTTAAATTTACACATTTGCGCGGTTTTCGACACCTCGCGATCACGTCAGGGTCAAACGCAACTGGGGCAAAAAAGCGGCACAGAGATGCGAAACAAAACACGAGGATCAATTGAAAACATTCAGGCTACTTGAATTCCTCCACTTGGTTACATTCATTTTTGAATAGACCTTTTTCCACCCACTGCGACTCAACCAAAAGTACTCCGCATTTACCAAAGAAATTCACGTCAAATTCTTCCCCTCCTACCTTTCCCAAGCGGTGCCGAATTAATGGCCAACTTTAGACTATTTTGACTGACTTGCGAGACTTGCCACGACCTGGTCTGGGCTTACGTTTCGAAGTTTTAATTTTCCGTTTTATTTCTAAGAAGACAGAAGGACGCCCACTCTTGAAGTTGAAGGCGAATTGTATGCATTAGGCCATGTGTCTAAAAATATACGGAAATGCGTCTGCTAGGCAGTGAGGCACTGTCAATTACGCACGCCAATTACGCCATACATTTCAAGTTAAAGTACGTCTCTACAGTAATGATGACAGGATACGATTTAAAAACTTCACAAGACACTTTAATGGAATCCTAAGCTGAGTGCCGCTTCGTACGAAAATAAGTTTAGATGAAAAACAAACCCTCTATCAATAAGTCGACACCCGAGGAAAATCCAAAAACCAAGAATGGTGACCAAGTAATTGCCCAGTAATTTCACTGCAATCTTATACAGGAATACATTACAACAAGGCGATATAGAAGCCTTATAAAACAATATATGCATTTTACTGATCAAGGTACGCCATCCTTTCAAAAGGTGCATCCTTATACGAAAGTGAAAATATTTATTACATTGAATAAGAGTAGGAAAAATGTGTCTCAAGATACATAAAAACCAGCTGGTTACGACAAAAAAACAATATGAAAATGATACAATTTTATGAAATGACGATATGCGATAGCGACGAAATCATATTACGTTTGGCACGCACAAGATGTGTACACTAGGAGAGAGAGACTTCTAAACAAATATTATTATACTCCTCTCGCCATTCGAACCCTCGCGGAGAAAACCCCAACCCCTCCCCGAAGCAACTCGACCCACCATATCGGTGGGAGATCAAAATTCAGACGGAACACACGGGGGAGTGAGCCCCTGGGGGGCGGGGGGGGGGGTTCGGATCAGGCGTCTCGTGTGTGTACTCTACAACATTTCCACTCGTGCAGCGCCAGCAGGGGCTGAACGACTGAGCACTCCACACTACCGCCGTCAAATGCCAATTCAACGCCGCCAGATTTCTCCTAGCCCACTCGACGCAGGCGGAAGGGGATGCCCGGGAGCTTTTCCTTTGAAAACCATGATTTCTTCAAAATACGAAAAGGCGAAAAAGCACGAGAGATTTTCTATGCCCAACTTACAAAGGGTGCTGGAACGCGGGAGAAAACGTAATTGTTATCAACGTTATTTAAGAAAAATGTAAAATCCAATGTGACGTCGCTCAACTTCCCTGACTCACTACACCGATCGCTTGGAGGATGTTCAGAAATTTTTATATTGTGGATTAAAAAAAATTTAAGGAGCCTCGAGAGATTGTATGTATTCCACACGAATTCTTGAAATTATCCAGAGTTTTTCCTCAAAATCTTGCACACGTGACTAAGGAACAAAATTATGTTTCCCCGCAAAAAAGATTTGCTAAGGGTGGTGATAAGCGGAGTGGAGACGAGAGAGGAAATGGATGACTATATACACCAGCGCGGGCCTCGATTCTCACCTCCGAACGAGAAAATTTCCACTTCCTATAGATTGCCAAGCGACGATGATGGAAGCTCTTCTGAAAGAAGGGCGACTTAATATTGTTAATAGGTATTCTCTCATACGAGGGGGAAAACCTTCTGCGATAAAACAAAAAGACTTTAAAAAAATATGCAATTCCCATGATAACACTATCTGCACGGTAAGCCTCCCAGAAATAGAATTCTCGACCACACACACCACAAAAGATCTTTCTTCAACTTTCTCACAATTACTTCCCTCCGTTCTGTTGTCATCCTGCTAACCTAACTTGAGCACTGTAGCACACACGCCAGCCCAGGAGATAAACACCCGATGACAACAAGTGCCAATTTTTCAGGTACGAAGTGCTTCGGAATAACCAACAAGGTAACGGCAGAAAAAAATCCACTAAACGAACTAACTGATGGCAGAAATTAACCAAGGATTACTCACGTTAAACGGAGAGAAAAAATCGGTAGTGTTCGCGAGCAGGGCGAAGCACGGGTACGGCAGCAATCACCGCAATCTGGCGGCGAGCTACGTGCAGTATGGACCTCTTCCTCGTCCTGTTGATAGGCGACTGACTCTTCCTGGGGACCGGCGAACCCCTCCCTCCCTCTCTAGACAGCCCTCGCGACTCCAACGCCACGGAAGCATAGACCCCCTCCAATCCACGCATCCACCCTCCTCTTCCTCTTGGGACGGCCCTTTCCCCCACCACCGGAGACTCTGTTGTGCCCTGACCGCCCCTACCCGCGTACCCTTGCTCCGCTTCGCCCCCTACGCACCCCCCGCCCAACCTCCACCGCGAAGGACGCCCTCGAACATACCGTGGCAAGTAATGAAAGACAATTTTCCCGGTTGGCTCAAATGCAGAAACATATAGTTCAGCAGAGCCAAAGTAAAGGAATCATCGGAAGATGTCAAAAGCCGCCACCTGAAAGGAGGCGAAGTTGAATTGAGTGTCCATGACGAGGGGTTAACAGCTCGGTTGCTTGACGATCCCTTCCTGGAAAGGCGGCTAAAATCAATTACCGCGTTTGACGGCATAAAAGACGCAGCTTTTTTTCCCCAAATTATGGTGAAACATCACCCGAGACTTATACGTGACGGTTGGAACTCCATGGGTTAGCGTTCAATACTGAATGTCATTTGTAACCCCAGATGGCCAGTACTACCTATTTTGAATTCATTAAATTTATACAGCTATAGCTGCTTATATATAATATTTATTATTTCATCGAAGAATTTGTATAGTAGTTGGAATAGTTATGATTAATCCCATTGTTAACATGTAAAGTAAATATCGAGTGTCTCGCTTCTGCAATGTCGAGAGGTGCAAGCGAGATGCCGAACGAGCTTAATCGTATTTTATCACAAATCCCCTGCATGTATCTACTAGTATATCTATATAATTTACCCCGCAAGCCGCCGCAAGGGCGTGTGGCTGGGGGTGTTAAGTCACCAGCCATGTATGCAGAATCACACTCATTCCATCTCTATACAAGTGTCAGTTCAATCATTCACCGGAACAAAGTTAATCACACGAAAGAAGGTGAAAGAATAATCATGTTTATATATATATATATATATATATATATATATATATATATATATATATATATATATATATATATATATATAAACATGATAGAAGGAAAAGCATTTTTATGCTATCCGTTCTACTATCTATCTCCCTGACTTTACGCGTGTGATCATATCTACCATGGCAAGTCGGGACCTGTAATATGTCTTTAATATCCTTAGATAAGTAACCTGTCTCAAATTTACGCTGTAAATGGAACCTGTGTATTAACCTACGGTCAAATAGTGGCTCCCATCCTAATTCCTCCAATAGTGTCCTAACACTGCTACCGTATTCATAAAAACAAACCTAGTTGCTCTACGCTGGACTCGATCTAGTTCCAAAATTAATCATATCTCGTGAGGATCCCATACACCCGCAGCATTTGTACTCTTAAGTGGGGCCTAACTAATGTTAAATAACAATGCTCTTTGACCATCGCATTAAATTCCCCAAGTATCCATTACATGAATCCTAAGATTTTATTTGCTACTCCGCAAATTTCGCGAATGTGTTTCTTCCAGGACATATCCTTAATTATCGTAAAACCCAAATATTTTACCGATTCTACGTTTGTTATGTTGTTTCCCTATATGGTGTAACTGATATAAGCAGCGTGGACGAACCGTACAGTATCAGGCTTTGTGGAAAATTCCCATACTGGACAGAAATTATAATTGACAGTTGTGATTTTAACTAAACTATTTTTATTCAAACGACTCAGGTTTCAAAACTTTGAGCCATCATCAGTTGAAAATTACATGCATAACGGCAAATATATACCCTTGATGATTACAGGAAGAACGGGGGGCGGGGTTCTGGTGAGCGGGAAGGTGGAGACTGATTGTCTCGGTGAAATGGCCAAAGAATTGGCACACGAGAGTGAGGGAAATGAAAGAACTGAATTAATTTGTATTTGCATTTGTTGTATTTTTTAGTATCCTGCAAGCCACCGCTTGGGTGTGTGGCAGGGGGTGAATACACACTAGACCTATTTTGACCCGAATATTTTTACCCCTATCGCGGTCGGACAATATTATTCTAATCCCTTATCGTTCGCGGAAAAAATGACACCTTAAATCTATCTGTTCCACATTTAATCTCTCGAATTATACTAACATGGTCTCTCCTACCGTAATACCATGGGGGTAATAACACATTTTCAACATCGTTGCTGAAGAAACATCCTTCAAATTTATGCAACAGGTATAATCTTAAATTTAACCTTCGCTCCCTGAGTGATTCCCAACCTAGCTCCTCTAATATTTTGGATACGCTAGTAAGCTTATCATAACAACGTTTTACAAATTTAGATCCTCTACTCAGCACGCGATCCAATTCGGCAATTAATCCAACTTTGTGAGGATCCCATATACTAGTAGAATATTCTAAATGAGACCTGATCAGCGAAAGATAACATTTCTCTCTGACCTTTTCATCATCATTCTTCACTCTTCTAATAAATCCTAATTTTTTGTTGGCTTGTCCACATATTACCTCAATTTGTTTCACTCAGGAGAGGTCGTTGAGTGAGGGTGGCGCATTTGAGTCGGCACATTCCATTTCGGTGTTCCCAGTGCAGTAGGCGTTCGAGAAGAAATTGCTCTTTTTCCAAAAAAATCATCACTACGCGCTTTTTTAAGTTTAATTCTAATTGTCAAGATTTGAACCAGCGTTGTATAGTATTAAGGTCATCTGATACAACTGCTGTTTTCTCATGATTACGGATACCTCTGTAAACCACTACATCGTCGGCAAATAAACGTATCTTACTAGTGACCACGAAGCCAATGTCGTTATCGTAAAGTAGGAATAAAAGAGGTCCCATAATACTTCCCTGAGGAACACCTGAGGTAACTTCTACTGGATTTGAGCAAACTCCATCTATGACTACTCTTAGTACCCGACCATTCAAAAAGTCTTCAATCCAGCCTTGGATATTTTTATTCATGCCATGTGCTTTTAGCAATGTGAGTGGTTTACTATGAGGTACTATGTCGAAACCCTTTTTAAAATCTGAAAAAACCGCGTCCACTGGAGCAGTGCTCTCTCCCAAACTAAAGAGATCATGAACAGAAACCGCAAGTTGTGTCGCGCAGGATCTATCCTTTCGGAAACCGTGCAGATTTTTCATTGATAACTCCTGACCATCGAGGTGTCTCACGATCGAACTGGCAACTATATTTTCCATGACCTTGCCCCAAATGGATGTGAGGGGAATAGGTCTGTAATTGCTCGGTTCCTCCTTGTCTCCGTTTTTAAATATTGGGGTTACGTTTCCCAATCTCTAGGAACCTTGCGATCTGTTAGCGACTTCTTAAATATGATTTCAAAATACATTGCAATTTCTGACGCTAGTTCCTTAAATATACGAGCAGGTATTTCATCGGGTTCGGATTTATATTTAGACATGAAGCGTACAAATAAATACAACCTTTTGATACTCATTCGATTCGTATTCTCATAGCGGCTATGGCATCACGTGTGTCATTGTGCTTTCTTTTTTGTGATGTCATCTATTCTAGGCATTCGTAGACAAAAAATGTTTTAAATTTTCGCAAAACGAAAATAATATAAAATAAATATTTACAAACCATACGAGTTTTCGTTCCCTTCGTTCAGTCATGAGATCACCACTGATTCTCCCTTTAAAAAAAGTTAATTGATTTGGTTGCAGGTTCTCCCAGTTGTATTTGTTTCATAGAATTTGATGTAGAGTTGCAGATAAACCGGATGGCGTGCTTCCGAGGTGGTAATTTCCATCTAAAATAAATCTAAGGGAGGGGGATTGATCCTGCGACCATGATGAATACCTCTCTCTCTCTCGCTAAGATGCTCCCCGGCCCGTCTTTAATTTCCCTGAAAATCAATTCTCTGAATAGATCCTCCTCTACTCATTCTCCGTTTACACGACTGATGTAAATCCTTCTGGCTCTCGGAGGTTACTCTCATTTTTCCATATAACTTAAGCCATATGATCTCATTCATTTTGCTGTTCACGATAGTAATTTATTCAGCAATATAAAGAATTGGTTACGTTCGTTATAAAAAAGGAATAATATTTTTACTTAAAGCTGTGCAAATCATATATTTCTCAGATCCCGTTTTGTTGCCACATGGAAAAATTCTCAAAAAAAGGCACCGTTGGAATTTCTTCAAAAGTTACTCGCATGCCCTTTGAGGATTTTTAATTTATCCTCTATAATCGCTCAGATTCCGTTGACCAGCAACGGGGTTTGCTTAAAGAGAGGTGAACTCTTGGCTAAATGTTGGAATGGTTTTATGATACATATTTTGAGGGTATTTGGTTTATTGAGGTCAAATCATTTGCCTGAAAATTGAAGGCCTGAGTCCCCTCGTGATATATTATACACTTAATGTTCGAGGATTCAAGGTTGAATGCTAAATCTAGATTTCTCGAAAGGAAATATGTGCTGTCTGCGAATTCAAGGGCATTTATGTCCCAGAGAAGCCAGGAGACTTGATCAAGCATGTTGTGTGTATGTGCGTGTGCGCCATAGATTTGAGAAAGTTTCGAAGCTTTTAATTTAAGGACTATTAAGTGAGGTTTTGAACTACAAAACTGTTTCAACTCCGTCCAGTCAACTTCTTGCGGTGGACGATGTTAATGTAATTTACTTCCAATCTGCTTCATGCAACGCTGAATATATAAATAATCACCTAGTGGAGAAAATTATTATTTCACTGAATTCAATTGCAATGGATATTAGTTTAACATTCCCAGCAACTACTTTCTTTCACTGCGTTAAACGTATTAAACCTCATTATTACTGACAGGTCCAATACCTTTAGCATTTAAACATCTACAAGATACACGCGATGAATCATTCCATGAAACTTTATTTTTACAGTTAACATGGAACATAAAAAGAGGAATATAAAATTTCGGTTCTCCCTAAACTTAAGATCACGAACATATCAAATCAAAAAGGTTCAGTTGGCATTCATAATAATTTTCTGGTCAACGCTACAACATGCACAATTCGAATGACACGTTACACTCTGAACAGATGATTGTAATGAGGGCTGTAATTGCCATAGAATGGATTTAAATATTTAAAAAGGCGTAAAAATTATTTTTTTCTGCAAAAACGTTTAATATGTTGAAGTTTATACGTAAAACAAAATAAAAATGAAAATATCTCCACTATATTTCATATGAATGGAAGCGGGTGGTTTATCAAGGTACCGGGCAGCAGAGATGACCATCGCCACAAACTCATAATATTAATACATACCGTAAGTTACCAAGTGCAAAGTTAAAAATATCTGGATAACCTCATGTGATGTGTTCAATCGAATTCTGTGACGTGGCAATCAAAGGAATACATAAATGACAACACAACGCAGCGCTGAAGTTATAACTGCTGCACCGTGGATTTTTGGTGATACGCACGGCTCGGCCTTATGTTTTGCCTCTCAAAAGTCTGGAATACAACTCGGCTGCCTTGCCTATGATACAGCCTTGTGAAAAGATTAACTTTCACATCAATTAGTAGATTACGGGTTTCACTTAACGTTGGCTCACCAATGAATTTTAGTTCGGGTACACCGATATGGAATAAGTACTCAAAGAAATGCGTAATTTAACTGCAATACCTCACGTTCCTGAATCACGGGAACGTATCATAAATGCTATGGAATGCCTGATTGTAATTCAGTAAAGACCGGGGAGTTGCCGCTATCTCATTCATCTGCAAGGTCATATAGTTTCATTCCGTGAGGCTCGCTGCTTTTAAATGGACGATCACGCCTTGAAAAGAATGCATGGGCGGCGAGTGACTAATAAATACACCCACCCCAGCTGACGAAAAGTTCAGCTTCCAAACGAAAATACGAACTTATCAGTCGCCATCGGATTCAATTGAAGTTGCCCCCCAAAAAAATATTCTGCAAGTGATGCGGCAATATTGGCCCTCCAAATAAATACAGTCGTCCTAAGCATTAAAAGAAACAATAACTCTATCGCCATCGCCATGCCGCCATCGGATTCAATTGAAGTTGCCCCAAAAAAAAAATATTCTGCAAGTGATGCGGCAATATTGGCCCTCCAAATAAATACAGTCGTCCTAAGCATTAAAAGAAACAATAACTCTTAGTTCGGCGAATTTTTTTAAGCCTTGATTCCTCAGCCCAAATAAAACATGCCTATCTTGTTTTTTTACCGGTGGCTTTTAACGCATTTCCGCAATCATAATTCGGACTCGTTGATGTCCCGAACGAGATGAAATAAATTTCGTCTGAGAATTTGAGGCAGCGATGCTTCCACACTTTGTGCTTATTCAGCACTGGTTCCTCGAGGTGAACCGGGACTCGCCAAATATCACCATCATTAATGTCACGGCCACCGTCTTGTCATGTGGAATGTTTTCGCCAAATCCGTGCTCCAATGGGACACAATTCCTCTCTTCCCTCACTCCTTCACAACCCCAGTAGAAAACGCGAAGATAATATTTGATGAGTGGCATTTGAATGCACCCAAAGTGCTTCAGTGCAAGATTGCCGTACTCTCATCGGGAGTAATGGAGAACTGGGTGCAAATTATCGCCAGTCTACGAGTTTTGAATGGCTGTAGGAGTTTTGAATGACTGTAAGCTGGTGCTTTCGGCATCAAGAAGACTGAAGTAGTAGTATTTAGGGGAGGCGACCGACAGCTGAGGTCATTTGCGCCATTAGGGATGGACAGGAAAGGATGGAGAGAAACTCGGCGTTGGCATTAGCCCACTCTTTACGAAAGGCGCCAAGGGGTCCGCAGTTTAACGTCCCATGCGACGGACGGCGTGCTCATTCAAAGTGCCCTCCACAAAGCACCACAAGTAGGGATCGAGGTACCACTGAAAAATATTCCACGTCGCCGGGATTTGAACCCGGGCCCTCTGGGTGGGAAGCCAGTAAGATAGCCACCGAAGAAGACTGAACCATTCGCGAAAGATATACTATATGATCAGTCATTACAGAGTTATGGGCGCCTGATTAAAAAAAATATACAGAGACTACATTTATTAAATAAGCCTAACACTGAATCCAACTTCCGTATGCGACAGATACGCTTGATTACCACCATTTACCATGGTTTTTCGGGAAAGGAATGCCGCCAAATTGTTTGTAATATATTGCCTTGGGAGCATAAGTCTAATTTGAGACATTACGTTCATGCAAATGACGTTTGAATTATCCTTTGCATATAACCGTAAACGGTTATTTATTCATAGACGCACATCTGCCATTTAAATGTAATTATCATTCTGTGAACTCGACCATCTCTGAAAATATTTCTCAGTGCTCACCAAGAATATTACAACCCGCGTCCAGAAGGTGGCCAAAATGTACATACTTTCTGGGGCTACAACTGTGAGTAAAAATGCATGTAGTACATCCTAAACAATAAAAAGTTTGACCTTGAATACATGGACATATATTTTATATGGAAAACAAAGATTTTATGCATGCCAGTAATATGTAACAAATTTCAAGAAAATAGAAAAGCAATAATGTTACTTTAAAATTTTCATTATTTCAACCAACGCCGTAAATTTAGCGTTACCGGTGTAGTAAGTATTGAGCACTCATCAAATATTAGGAATGGTTCAATTTTTATGAATATTATTTGAACAATATCATGTATAAAAAGCAGAAGTAATATTTCATTCTTGATCCTGATACAACACCAAATATTTCCACCAATTCTTTCAGGATCACCTTATAAAATTCCTTGAACGTGAAGTCCCCATTTTATATTTTGGACAACCCACACCAATACCCAAATATTATTCACTTGAGGTAATAGGAGGTTAGCTTATATTGTCAAAGGACCGAAAACAGTTCATTTTAACCCAAGGGCTGCGGTAACCAAGCAGGTGCGGTTGACAGGTTATGAGTAATAGACACAAGCTATCATTGAATAGTTACGGAAGAAGCTAGGAAAGATACGTGTTAATAGGCTACAGCGATTCTCCGTTTGTGTTTAAGTCGCGAACATTACTAAGTAATTCTTGAATCGATCGGTTAAGCAGTCCGTATGATTTGTCACGGTAGTCTGATGCGGCGATGCAGAGAGCGCTTTATTTACCATGACGTACTCCAGGAGATTAAATGACACGTAGACTAATCGGCGTCATAGGCGATGACTACGATGCAAGGTTTGTATAAAATGTATCGGTAACAATTTTTTCTTGACGCACACGTGCAATGTGTGCATGAAGAGCTGCATTCAGAGAGTCGGTTAATGTATTCTTATGATTGCAGATCGTATTGGCATTGATAAAATTACAGTGCACACCATTATCACTGAAAATTTGGCGATGAAAAAGATATGCGCTAAACTCGTCCCGAAGGTCATGACGGACGAACAAAAGCAGTGTGTCTACTTACGAAGACCTTCTGCAACGGTATGCCGGCGATTCCCGAACCCCCTTCGATCCCGACTTGGCACCAGCAGACAATTTCCTATTCCCAAGAGTGGAATCATCCCTCAAAGGACACCACCATGGGGCCGTCAAAGAAACTTCCAAGCGTACCCTTAACGACATTCCTGAATACGTCTACCTAGGAGCCTTCGGGTCCTGAAAAAGCAGCTGGCAAAAGTGTGTCGACGCTCAAGGAATATACTTTGAAAAATTTTGGAGCAGTGTAGCAATATCTGAAATAAACCTATTTTTCCGAAAATTTCCCCCCATACGTTTTTATACATGCCATGTACATTTCGTAGGCAATGCTTGGATTTATTATGATACTTAATCGCATTCCCACAGGAAAAAACCTTTCTTTATTGCGTTCCTTTCACTCTCGTACTTACCCAGCCCACTCACAGCATTCTGAATATTCTCTGAAACATTCGATTTTTCACTGAATCTAAAATTCTGAAAAAAATATGCTAAAATAGAATCGCCACGATGGCTCAGTGAAGGAAATGCTGAGACTGTAAACGATCCCGGACACGTACTAAAATTTCACCCACGAACGTTAAGTCCCCGGTAACACCCACGACGACGACTGGAAAGATTTCTTGGGAAGCCTCAAACTTCTCTTCTGGTCATCTACAGCGCTCGGGGGACATAGACTTTTTTGCTGATACTTCCGTGGGTGGGAGGATATCGGGCAGGGGGGAGGAAACCTTACCCGACTGGGAGAAGACAAGGGGTAAACGCCCCTCTTTAGATAAACTTCGGCGAGACGAATTACGTCGAATATAACTTGAACCTTGAAAGCATGACAAAATCCTTTGGCATCAAGACTCCTGTGTGCTGCACTGAAATAATATTACATGGGAAATATCTTATCGGCAAGACGATTTAAATGCTAATTAATGAACACGAAGGCATCCACGAGAATTTACGGCCACAGAGTGCACTGAACGCTTAGTCGAGTAGCATAAGCAGCACTTTTGTGAAAGTGAAAATTATTTACTAGATGGAGATTGAATACGTTTTAAGGGAAGAAAATCAAAATCGACAACCTCAATGGCCTCATAATCCTTGCCTCTCTTCCTACCGAGCACTGTACACGGCCCAGCGGGCTGAATCCCGCAGTTGACAGGACTCATTCTCAGACCTATGCCATCAATGCTGCATGATTATTCAGTGTGATTAGGTATGGGATGAGAATCAAGGTAAACAGAAAAATAGGTTTGAGGTTTGTGAGAAAGAGGAACGCTGAGTTACATACTAAAATAGGAGTTCCTAATCAAGAGCAGGTAGAGCAGTTTACCTTTCTCGGAAGCGTCTGGACTGAAATGGCCTAAGTCGAAGGGACATGATAAAAAGATTGGAAGGCTGGAGACTTTCACAAGGAGGAGGGTATTGATGATAGGGACGTTGAGGTAGGATGCCAAGAAAAGGCTCGTTCAAAGTTTTATTTGAGGCGAGATTTTATACGGAGTGGAAACATGGTCGCTGAAGCAAGACGATAGGCGTAGATTGGAGGCTTTTGGGATATGGGTGGGGAGAGGGATGGAGAAGATGAAGTATAAGAGAGAAAACAAACGAGGAAGTGCTAAGTAGGTTAATATATACAGCTGCACTTCAATTTTTAACAAACCGAAAGCTCGTAAAACTTATCATTCGACGAGTTATTCTGATACTGTGAAATTTTCTCGGTCAAATGAAAATTTTCGCTGACCAAAATACTTTGATATGGCTACCGTGGGTCCAACTTATGCAGCAACTTCATTAAATTATACTATAAATTTATGTATATGTATAAATAAATATATATATGTATGTATGCGTATATATGTATACACATACATACTTACGTGAACGTCTCACGAATATAAATAATAATGTAAATCAAGTTAGCACCAGCGAATAAAAACATAGAAACACAAAAAAGAAGAGGAATTAACACGGTTTCGAATTTTCGGTTGTCAAGCCACTTTTCTCACGGAAGAGAAGGAAGGAACTCTTCTCCATTTTGCGTGTTTCTGTGTTTTTGTTCGCTAGTGTAAACTTGCTATACATTATATATATATATAAATGTATAACATTATATATATATATAAAAAAATGTATAACATTATATATATATATATATATATATATATATATATATATATATATATATATATATATATATATATATATATATATATATATATATATATAATGGGCTGACACAACATAACACAAATAGAAAAGAATAGACACATATAAAAGAACACTTACACGGTAAATTGTTCTTTTATATGTGTCTATTCTTTTCTATTTGTGTTATGTTGTGTCAGGCCATTATTGTGCCGCTCGTATGAGTTTTTCCGTACAATCGTTATATATATATATATATATATATATATATATATATATATATATATATATATATATATATATATGTGTGTGTGTGTGTGTGTGTGTTTATGTGAGTGTGTGTATCACCCTCCTATAACCATCTATGCACTCAGGAACATTAAGAAACCAAATCATTTCTACTACGTAATTTCAAAATTTAGTCTTCACGGTTTAAAGTGTGAACCAAGTAAGAAAAATTAAGGACGAACAAAATGAGAATTCGTTTAAAGTACGAGTATACGGATTCACAATTATTTGAAATCTTTAATTATGCTAAAAAACTTTTCTTACCGCTGAGGTTAAAATATATCTTTATGAGAGGAGAAACATTTTCTCACCTGCGGCCTAATTATTTTTTCTTTCGAGCCTCTTCCTCTTTTGAGACGCTTTCCTCTGTTAAAATCGATATAACCGCAGAGATAGCTGAGTTGGCGCGAGTAATTGGAACTGGACTCACATTTTTCCAAAGGGAGGGGAGGGAGAGATAGAGTGCAATTAGATGCACCGTGCAATTCTAATTTCATTAGGGATTTTCCAGGTATTGTTCCTTTCAGCCGCTGTTATTATTAACCGGCCACCAGATTAGGCACAGATGCCATCCATGCTTCTACATCCAAGTGATACTCAGGAAGGGCTTGTGACAGGATATGAGTAATGGACACCAGCTATCATTGAAAGGCTGGAGACAGGCTCCCGTTCTCCGCTTGAGTTTAGGTCGTAAAAACATCGCATTAAGGGAAAAATGAATTCTTGAATAATTCCGTTCAGCAGTCCGCATAGTCAGATGCCGCAGTCTGTTGTGGATACGCGGAAGGAACTTATTTACATTGAAGGAGTTTTTAAGAACTGGGAGGTTAATGTTTCACCATAGCTGCGGTCCTATTCGACCCAGGGCTTCATAAAAGAGGAATGAAAATTATCTACGCTAGGGGCTGCTTGACTATAACCCTCGGAGATTTCAGCGATTGGATTACATTCCTCACGCACACAGTCCGCCTGTACATGACTCCGCAATGTAATGCATAAACCAGTTTTCAAAGTGGAAATTGACGTTGGCCCATTTTACGCTGCGTTAGTTGTACGGTGCCGTCGTATGGCCAATGAATAAACCAAAAATGTTTTATGGCTGAGTTCACCTGAGTATATCCCCATTTATAAGATGTGAATCATAGAAAATAATATAAATGTTCAGCTCTCAACATAGCCCCGCATAATAAATACATTAATGATGGTACCCGCAGTCTGGATGAAAACATGACGTAAATAGATCGTATGAAGGTGCAGCTAAGTACAAAGGTACTCGATTACGTCAAAGAGATACTACTACTTTTTTATGCTGGACTTCACGAAATATACTTGATGTGCATGAAGCTCATTTTAAATTCAGCGCCATTTTATCTCGATTGAACTCTCGGATCTGGTATATACTATAACCTTCAAACATAATCCATCAACCGGAGTTTGGTGTGTAAAAGCAAATACAAACGCGAGCTAAGACATAATGGAGTCACGTGAAAAACAGCTTGGTTAAGGACTGCACATATCTAACGGTAAACGAAAGTAGCCGTCGCCGATTCGAATTCATTGCAAGCAGACGCAAATTCAGAAGTGCCGATGGGGATTTTTTAAGGGTCTTTTTCTCTTGTTTTTATACGTTAACAACTTAAGCTTTCACGTTAGCCGCAATCTTATATCATTTGCAAACGACGCACAGATTTGCAAAGAATTAAAGATACCGGCAGAGTGCTTGCTACTACACTCGGACGATTTAGATCAGGTTTCGGAGTGGAATTAACAACGGGCGTTAAAATTAAATATAAAAAATTGTACAGCGCCGAATGCTTGAAATAAAAGAAACGATAAACAATACATAATTTAAATAATAGATGGGGTCGAGTTAAGCATTTCAGGACAGATTAATTACTTGAGTGTTACACTTACATTGTACTTTTCATAGGGTACACTCATTACAAGAATATGCCTATTAACCTCAAATAAGCTAGATTTATTCAGACGGGTTACAGGAAAATGAAAGGGAAAAGTAAGAGAGAAATGTTACGTGGCTTTAGTTAGGTCGCATATGGAATACGCAGCAATAATTGGGACGAATAGGAGAAAGCGTTATTTAAGGAATTGGATAAGTATCCGAGAAAATCCGTCGGGTTTGCTAAACATTGCTATGAGAAGAGATAAAGGGTACGCAATGGTATGCTGAAGCTTCTTGATTCCCGAAGAGATCAGACAAGCCAGAGGATATTAAAAAAAAGATGATACATTCCGAGAACCTTCGGGAGATGCCGCGACAATAAATTTTTTTGACAGACTCATCCGATAAGTGTGCATCACAATGCAAAAATTTCAGAGTGTAAAAATCATTCCCATTGACCGGGATTCGAACCCGGATGCCTCGACATCCGACCGAGTGCTTTAGCCAGTTAAGCTATTGGGGCATCCTCTTACAATCTGCAATTACCGGGTTCGAATCCCGGTCAAGGAGAATGTTTTTTTTACGCTCTGAAATCATTGAATTGTAAGGAGAGGACACTCGAGATTTTTTAAGCGACATAGTTAATGATGCAGTATGCAATAAAAAGACAATTATTAATGCAGCCAATTATATTGGCAGATTCGACCACCGGGATAACATAAGACACATAGATGCCGCCACAGATGGATTCGGGAATTCATCCTTCCTTCGTACGATACGCAACTGTGACAAAATCGAACTCAGGAGCCTGAATAAATAAATTAAATTAGATACTAAAATTTTATGAATTGGTCAAGCGAAACATTTATTGTATTATGTAAATGGACATGTATGTTCATTAGAATTGCTTAAGATGGATGGACTAATGTTTCTGCGTGTATGACTGGTGCCGTAATACCCTCTGCAACGCGACCTTGCGGCGGGGTATGGTGTAGATCAAGAGATACACATATATGAGGAAGAAAATGCGTCGGGTTCGGGCCATGGGATCATGCCCTATTCTGACATGTCCGCTGCATCATTGCCTACTGGGAACTATTTAGCGGAAAAGGGTGTCTGAATGAGAGGCTGCTTCGTCTCCGTCCTGTCCTGGCTGGCGGGTCCCCCCGGGGAACTTCGTGGCACCTTGGCTCCGGCGTGGATGTGAGCCCAGGTGTCGCCCAGGAGTGGGCGGTCGTTCTGTAATGCCCCAGATCCGTCTCACCATCCGGCTCCGGAGTGCAATTCCATTTTGAAATCTCGATACACTCAAGATCGGATTGCACTGGTTTCTTCGGACCCAATTTCGTTTCTACGGCAGACACCCGATTCAAGTTTTGTCTATACACTCATTTGCCCACGTCAAATCCAGTATTTATTTTCGTATTTTGCTCATTCTTTTTAACTTTGCGAAATAAGATAGAAAACATTCAAACAATATAGGAGCAGTTGAAGTATCACAATAAATAACTCTTTCAATGTCTATTGATCGGCCGAATCTCCCTCACGGGTATTGGGCGACACGTATCTACATCTACGATTACACACTACCCCTGCGAGCCGCGGGTGTAGGGGTATGGTGGGGGATGTTAGAGCACGAGCCATGCATACAGAAATGTTACTCGTAGACTTGAATACGTGTTAGCTGATACGTTACTCTCTTCAACATGCATTTTCATATACATATATGATGCAATAGTTGTTGCGCTTGATCAATACATAAAATTCTAGTTGCACAGTTTATTTATTCATATTGAACCGCCAGGGACGAAATTTTTGTTTGCGTATGGTGCGAGTGAACAACGAGTATGAGAGTGGATGAACTCTTTTTTCCATTTGAACACCATTGCGTAATAATAGCTTCTCTTAACTATTTTCTCTTCATAGTAGTAGTTTTTAGGGAAGGCGATCGACAGCTAAGGTCATTTGCACCATTAGGGGCGAACAGGAAAGGATGGATGGTGAAGAGCAACCCGGCGTTGACATTAGCCAACTCTTAACGAAAGGCGCCAATGGGTCCGCAGTTTAACGTCCTATCCGACGGACGGCGCACTCACTCAAAGTACTCTCCACAAAGCACCCCAAGAAGGGATATCTGCTGGATCGGGATACCTCTAAAAATATCTGCCGTCTCCAGGATTCGACCTTGGGGCCTTTCGGTTGGAAACCAGTACTTCAGACACCGCACCATCCCGATCCCCAGGCATCAGTGTAGTACGGGTTGTCACTGTCTCTCTTAAATGGTGTGAGATTTTCCTCATTCTCGTGACATAGGCTGTAATCGATTACGATTTTTGCTGAACGCAGTTATCAAACCTCCGCTCAAGAGAAAAATATGAAATATGGCACGCAAAGCTAAGGTGCTATTTACTCTAGAAGTTTTCAAACATTTCCAGTACGAACTGGTTGGAACACTTCAAGGCATTCGCCGAAATATTGCTGTCGGCAGGGGATGGAAGGGGGATCTGAGATTCCCACGAGCTGGGAAGGCTCGTAATCTTCAAATATTCCAAAAACTGGTCGAAAGTCACTTCGTTTTTCTCACACAAAAGCATTGCAAGTTTTAAAATTACTTGCAAGAAATGCGGGTGGCATACCAAAGCACTCGGCGCGAAGGTGTCTGGCTCTCCCGTAGTACGCGCCCCTACTCTCGCATCGGGCGAGCATATTTACGGAAGTGCGGTCGAATCCGAGCAAATTTTCTCCCGAGTACGAAGGAGGAGCTACCCAATAGAATGAAGAGTCCATAAGAGACATAAAAAATTCATCGTGGCACGAATATAACTCCTAATTTTAAAACCTTCAAAATATCTGCTGAGGAGTTCATAATCAATTTGGAGTACCGAGTAAGTCGCTTAATTGATCCAAGCGTGTAAGCTCCCAATTCCTTATGCTCCCATAGGAATTATATTAAAAGGCAGTGAAAGCCGCTACAGAGTTTAACGTACTCTTGTGGTTTCGATATAATCCGGATCCTTTCTCACCGCATACCTGAAACCACAATTATGTCGCGTGGACTTATGTGCTGACACTATTGAGCGTTTGATTAGAGATTGAAAAGAGAATTGGTGCTCTCCATTACTACTATCTAATGGTATTTACCCTATAAATTGATGGGTGTTCATTGGAAAAGCAGCATGGAGCAACACGAACGGAGACCTTCTCTGCGGAGGCTGTGGTTCCGACCGCCGGCTAAATGGGCGACCGGTATTGGCTCGGGGCGCTGTTCTTTGCTGCTCATAGTCATATTCAGCGTTAATTCCAACGGATGCAGGACGGGTTACGAGGAACCCTAGCTGAGTAGCGTGAAGTTAACACCCGGGAAACCCTCACGTTATCTGGTCTTCGGCTCGTGGAGGTCCTTTTTGACGACTAAACTCTACGACGGTTGGCTCACAGTTTATCCCTTTCTCTCTTATTTTGCATAACAAGGATATTTCTATGGAAAAAATTTACGCGTGGCGACAGATGTACATTGCAACTGTAAATTTGGGTAAAGGTTTGTCAATCAAGTAAAATAGAGTCAGTCTACATACCAGTTAGAGTAGAATTAAGACAATATAGACTACATCAGCAGCAAAATTATTAACGGAATTTTCCTGTGGTGAAAAAGGATGTGGAATCGCGTTAACAAAAAACAAAGAACAGCTGTCAACCGTGGTTACGTTTTTGGAATATTTGGCTAAAACCGAAGGAAGGAAGCTTTAAAGTCGAGACAAAGTTAATGATGAATAATAAAATGACTATCTAGACAAAAGGTATGAATGAGTAAAAATGAGTTAATATCATGCCAAATGCCTTTTAATAAATATGAGGAAATGGAATTGAGATTTCTAGCAAATCTGCGAATTTTAGATATCAATTTTTAGGGAAAAAAGACCAATTTTCAATCATAAAAAATTGTATTTTCCATGTCGTCCTCTCAACGTTTGAAGTCGTAAAGAATACAAGTGTAAATGTTACAATTAATAATGCCTATTGTGCATAGTTACCGTTAATATTATTTAAAAGTTAAATATTATATCATACATGCTTCGTGTAAATACTTGCAGTTAGATCGAGCTCCACGTGAGGATTACTGTAGAGATTTAGCCAGTATCAGTCAAATGAGTTCGTCACCGTCGTCACCAAAATTTTCACCGCAATACAGCCAATACAAGAGACCAGAGTAAAGGTTCGAGATCGAAGAAGCCGTTGGCATGCCATCATGTGTTGACTGATGCATTTGCTTTATTTATAACGCATTGCACTAACCGTCGGGACACCTAAGTGTCACTAGTTCTGCCTCACTGTCCCGAGGCATTGCGACCAGCTTTCCTGCAATAGGGCAAGCTCACCCGCTCACTATCAATTTTCAAAGTGATATTAGGGGATGTTGTCGGCGTGAGATAGATAGTTCAGGAAGTCACCCTCCAGATTGAACGTTCCCTTAAATATCCACCAACGTCTTGCGTACAATGATTTAGGTTAGGTACATTTAAATTTGGATTTATTCTCCACATTCCGGTCCTTTCTGGCAATGAACCCACTGGGATGCCTGGGCCACCTCCCACCTCTACGGTGGGTGTCACTTACTTCCCTTAAGTTTGGGAAAAATTGAAATTTTTACGCTAAAAATAATCGGTTCGGTGAGAATACGCATGTTTCATTCTGGTTCCTGCACGGCCCGCCATAGTCGCTCTCCATGGGTGAATATGACGCTGGAATAAGAGATGCGCTTGGCGGGCGGAGAAAACCTACGCAAGGGAAAGTACTTTTATAGATCGAACATCTCATTTATGTCTGCGTATACCGACTCCTTAATAGAGATACTGGCGCGTGCGTGTTTTAGATCGTTTTTTTCCATAAATTTACATCGTAAATATTTCATATACTAGACCTCCGAAGATTTATTGTATCTAAGATAATAGAATTAGTTACTCCAAATTCCCATTGTGAATTGGAAAGCTAAGCAACCAGGATTTCGACGGCTTGCGTCAATATTAAAGAAGTTTGGTTGAAGTTTGCAAGCAAAGAGGGTTCGCAAACTCCAACTACTAACTTTTACTGTAGCCATTTAGAGAATGATATAATTTGTGTGATAACATGGTTGGTTAATTTTTAACTACACAGCGTACAGAGATTTCCTTTCCGTTGCCACAGAAATAATAATTGGTATTTTGGTGGCTGCAATTTAACATGGTTTAAAACCAGCAACCTTGATAATGGACAAATATATCTTCTCATTTGAAGTTTAGTGTTTGATGTGCCATATTTTGCAATAAATACGCTGTTTCTGTGCTGCGAATTATTGCAAGAAATCTGGCCAAGATTTCTTGCAACAATTCACAGACACTAGGAGAGTAGGGAATGACCTCTAATTTACATGTGACTTCACATTATAATATTCCATGAGCTTCATATAATATGAACGGCCATTTAAAACCTGTTAATTCTTAGCTATTAGTTTTTTTTTCTCGCATGATCCGAAGGGCCAAAAGGAAGAAATGAAGGCAGGAATATTTTGACCTTCTTTGCGTCCGTTTTTCATTTTTCCTTCTAGTCTCTAATAAACTTTCCTTCCCGTTTCTTCCACTTCTTTCTCTGGATTGCTTTATTGAATGACCCCCTCTTCATTTGAGCGGAAGCATTACCCACTTTACATGAACAAAATCCATGCTGGACCAAAAAAATACTAACCATCTTCTCTCCATGACTTTCGGTCTTACATTTTCTTAGCATTCCTGTTCTCTTCTTCAAGGTTTTCAAGAGCTCATTTACTTTACACGTCTAGAATTTACTTTAAATTATTTTCATACCCATGAATCTTTTAAGTAGTGGGTTTATAGCCAGCGTAGAAAGACCATTCTCATGTCTCTGGACATGTATTTCTCCACTCCTTGTTAAGTCCTTCCACACATTCAATCGCACGAACTTCTTCAACTCGACGAACTTTTGTCATGTTCCATAGTCTAAGTAGTTTCTTAGCAGCGCCACCCCTAGAAACATCGTGAACATCATGGTTCTTCCTCAAGAGTAATTTAAAAAAATGAACTCAGGGTACCGCTCTTAAAGCCGGCAATTTTTAAAACTGGATCTCGTTGCATTCCAGACCGAAAGGGCTACTGAATGTCAGAATCACTTCGAAACTTCGACATAGCACACATCAAGACTTATCACCTCCCACGAATCATGAACTAATGGAAAAGTTGTTTTCGTGCCTGCACGCAGGACAAGAGGTTCAAACACCGTGTCGACAGACCAAATCTCGCACATAAAGAGTCAATATTTGATCAAATAACAAATGAAATAAAATCCTTTAGTGAAAATATACAATTTATTTGTAAGAGGGTAGAACAATAAAGACCTGAACAGCAAGTGTTCGCGCTGAAGGTGCCAAATGACACTGGTGCGTATTGACTGGGGGGAGGGTGGGTGGGTGAGTGGGTAGGGGGTGGTTGGGTGGAGCTGGCGGTGGGCGGTTGTCGGACATGGGCCGGGATGCAATCCTCTCGGCGCCGTCTGCGCGCAGCCAAGAACAACCGCTCCAGTATCTCCGCATGAGGGCGTCGATACGCATACGCCGACACGAACAAAATTTCCACCCCAGAGGATTCTAAAATGAGTGAATTTCCCCTATAGTCGGCGATTTCAACCCCACAAATAAACATATCTTATTCCAGCTGCGATTTGATTCATGCTGCATAGCTAAGGAGATTTGATGAGTTGGCAGAATTAAACGTACGTGTTTTTCCACCGAATCGATCTTTTTTTTTGGCGTACGAACTCCAAGTGTATCACAGAATTTCGGAAAATAAACGCCGCCCTATTGGTCACGTGACCGCAGAAGCTCTAAGAAGACTGGCACGTGGGGCGGGATGAAGGATCCAATGATTCCGCAGCCAAGGCCTTGGTGCGACGGCCTCGATATTTTTACACCCGGTAATAAAAAAAGAAGCCCGCCGGTTTTATGAGAAGGCAATCTGCAATGACTTGCAGTGATACTCCGTAATCACCAAAGATCGTTCCCACGGAGAGGCACCGTGGTTTCACCGGCAAACAAGTGAATTTAGTGGTTATAGGCGTGAGGAATGCCCGTCGGGTAGCGCTTCTCAAGCATTCGCTTCCGACTATTTAGTTCTTCCCGAAGCGGACGACGATTAGCTATGAAGTCAAAAAGAGACCTTGAAAGTTAAATGGTATTCACTTGCCATCTCAGAAAAATAGAGAGGCAGGCATTATTAGGTCTCGAAATAGGAGTTTTCGGGATCTATTCCTGTCTATATTTAATTCCACTCAGGTCGCCGCAGGGGTGTGTAACGGGGGTGTTAGGGCACCAGTACACATGTAGCATTATTAGTGGACGAACATCCCTATAAGCATCATGCAATAACTGTTGAGATTGATAAAATCATGAAATTCCAGTGCTCAATTAGTTAATTTCGGTCTCTGGAGTTCGATTTCATTACGAAGTACTTAAATCTGTCTGAAACGGCGTCTATCACTCTTATATTATTCCGGTTTTGAAATCTGCCAATATTATTTGGAGCATTATAATTCCCTCTGTTCCAACAAAACTTAGGAGCCTTTCATATTACTAAAAGTCGTAAGTCTTGCCTGCTCCCTTGGTGAAATTGAAGGCTACCAGCCCAAATCCTGCAGTATACCATTAAATACCATTGACGCTTACTAGCCTCGTAGCAACAATTAAAAAACTTAGGGGGCGTATCTAAGAATAGAATTGCATCCAGATCCTTTCATAATGTTTTCTCCCATGGATCCCAGATAATTGCCGCTTATTCTAAGCACGAGCTGACTAAAGGGAAGCGATGCATAGAAGTATACATGATGAAAATGTCATCAAAAGACTGTTGTGGTGGTATTCAATTAATAATACAAGGAAAAGAAATCAGGGTTCAGCCATGCAATTGAATCTACAAAAAGCACTCTCTTTTACTTTCGGTATGTCTTCCGATAAAATAGTAAATTTCCTTCCCTATTCTCCTACGGGCGAATCGGCAGTGAGGAAATGTCTCTCCATTTCGCATTTTGAAACTTTAATGTATAAACAAATCGAAAAATACCTTTTGCCGATGAATCTCGCGGCAAAACTAAAATAAAATGGCCAAATGACGTTGATGACCAAATGATTCATCAAACGGACACATTTAACGATTAATGCTTGGAAACACATAATCAAATACGAGTTAGCTCTGCGTCATCATTGATGACGCAAAAAAAATGCAAAATGATCGACGCTCAAACTCATTATTTAGAAAATATTTGTTCCTGCACATCATGCGTTAAAAAGTTAAAAACTCATAATTGCTCAGTGATGCAAACAAATTTTTCCACGGGTTTTTGGACAATATTGGGCACAGAAAGTTTCGCAAGAGTAGAATAAAGCCACACCGCGTTTATCGGAGATTTATTTTCAGCTCAATTGATGAACAAGGCTCATCAAATGGCTGCCTCCGAAAGAGCGGGATTCTTTTTCCTTTTTTGCCGTTAATGACTTTCTCTTCATTAAAGAAAAACCACAGACTCGAAGGCTCAATAAAAAAAACTAAATGGCTATAAGGTGAATTTAGCAGATAATTAAAATCGCAAAAACCACGTCGCCCCCATTCGTGTTTATCCAGATGAAAATTCGTGTTTATCTTCTCTGTTATACATCTTTTTTGGCCTCAAATACTTATCAAATACTTATAAAAATGATATGCTATGCATATGATTAAAATTACGTCAAATTAGTGATCATAATTTCGTCTCATTCAGAATACTGGCTACGAGCCCGCACGATATGCCTGAATGTGATTATGAGACCTTTGAGATTTTAATATTAATAAAGGGATTAATGAAATAATTTCATCTCATAACTATTAAAACCGATTTTGGGTTAAAATCAGTCAAAATATTTCGTCTCACTAATTGACACTTCAAAACTCGACAAGTAACCGCTCTGCTCTACCCACCGCCAGCCATTGCAATGAAATGAGATTATTATAGACAAAGTTGAATGCCAAGAGCCATCGATCACCGCATGACCCCATTTCCTCACAAAATACCGAATTTGTTTTGCATGCCTGATGCCATTGAAAGTGAATGAATTTTCGTGCACGCGTAAAATATTCCAGCGGTAACATCTACCTCATCACGGAGCCGCCTCACTTTTCAGCGGGACGTCACGTTTCATTCCGATACACTGGATGAACGAAAAGCCAAGGCGTGAAGACGCTCCTGGCTGACAAACATCCCACGTCGTATTCCCTGCGTCACGACGGCGCAGCGTCAAACGCGCGTGCCGCAACCTCGCTGATTATTCCATAACCGAAGTCAATATTTAGTCAATCGTGAGATACTTCACCACTGGCATTCACAAATTAACAGGGTCCCTTCTATGCCTCGTTTCTCAATGCCTCGAGGAATACAATGGCTGTAGATAATTCCCGCGGTTCGATTAGCGGTTCAAAGGTCCTCCCCATCACGGCTTCCGCCTGCCTTACAGCTGACGCTCGGGAAGCGATCGTGACTGCCCCTCCCCCCACCTATACAGCCCGACATTTTATCCTTGGCTTTCGGCAGCATTCCGCCGGACAAAGGGCGTGACGAACTGAGAGGACCTACAATAGACGTATGCAGGATATCAGAGAAAGAAAATCGTCTAAGATATTCTTATTATCAGCAGTAGGGAAAGAAGTAAGTACATACTTGTAAGAGATGGCGGAGTGTGAAGTAATGATATGGCTCAAAATGTACGAATATACCACTCTCTCAGCGAAGGAACTTAATTTGTCCAGGATTGTTGATTGGTTGTGATTGGAGGAGCCTCGCAAAACCTAATCCATTCGTAAATGTGACCGTAGCTTTGCATAATTATTTAGGGTTTATACGAGCTCCTTAATTAACATTTTTATTGAACACGTGCACCCCCACGCATGCGAACGAACGAGCGAACGAACTCACACACGCACCACACACGCTCCGAGAATGAGCAAACGCAATCACCACTTGCCCTCGAACGGCCTAACTTATCAGCGCTCCGATCCCGGCTGCTCTCTCTCTCTCTCCCTATTTCCCTCTTACCTTCTCTCTCTCTCTCCGTCACCCTCTTTTTCTCTTTCTAATCGATTCCTTCACTCCGTCCGTCACTCACAGACTGCGGACGACGAGATCCCCCCTCTCCGTGGCCCTCTTCCGACGCCAGCCTCACGTGAGTCACACGCGGCAGGCGTGGCGCCCACACGCGCCACGTTTCTCCGTCCGCTCGACGGCTGGCGCCGAAGATGAGCGAGGCGCTCCCCCGGTTCATGCTTCGTGCACAAGCCGGGGACCAAATGCCACCTCCCCCACCGATCTCTCCTTTGGATGCACTTTGGGCCGGGGCCGCGAGGCGCCTCTCTATCTAAGGTCGACTTCGCTTGCCGCCTATTTCGTACCGAGAGCGGAAAAAACTTCCCTTAACAAAAGTCTGTTTTTTTTAATTTTCCAGCGTGCTAATATTCTCTACAAAAAGTTTGATCAGGAGATACCCCTCGACTGTTTGTTTGTGACTTTTTTTAATCTGTTTGCGCTTTAAGCTGCGAAGTTTACTTCATAGCCGGTGTAATTCGGCTATCACAGCGGAGTCAACGGTGCTCAGGGGACGACGGCTTCCTTTTAGTATGCCCCCTCTAAAAAGAAAGCCTTACGCCACATGTGCAGAAATCCTTCCTCCTTTCTAACCAACGCCTTAGTGAAGACTAGCTTCTTAGGAACGACTCACGGTACGGGCCTTAATACCGCCCGGAAGAATCTCTTAACTCTCAGCACTTGAGTCTTCATCATTTGTTTACGAATTCGTATTTTTGGAATGCTAGGAAAAAAAAAATTGAAAAAATTTGCCATTGTTTATCTAGATGCTTAAAAAAGTCAAAAACTCCAATGTAAACCACAATTGACGTAATATCTTTACCATCAGCAGGGTCTACATAACAGTTTTAGGCTTTGTGGAATTTCTTCATGTTTAGGGTAGTAAAAGAAAATTTCCACTTACATATAAAGATTTAATACTTCAAACGTGTTTTTATTTGGAAGAACAGTGGAAAACCACATTGGAAGGATGTTCAGTGTTCAATGTTACGTTTGGTTCCACTGTGTGGAAACACAGCGGAAGGATACATTGTGTTCTTCATTTAATGAACATGAGCTTCCATTAAAATAAGCCAGAAACCATCGAATACCTCCTTCCTCCCATAGCCCACTAATAGGTTGCTGCACCAGTACTCAACTACCTTACTCCCCCTTCCTTCCTCCTCTCTTAGATCCAGGCGATATAAGTTGAATAATGTCTCATGCAGTCACCTGATGGTGATGCGCAGCATCGAAACCATGGTCAAGCGAAGTATTAAATCTTTATATGGAAGTGCTAAGTTTCTTTGTCTACCCTCATCATCAGCAGGGTCTGTATTTAAGCTTAAATTACAGACTGCACCTCTTGCATTATTTGGATGAAAGTCTCTCCAGCGATAATTTTGAAAATGCATTATTAGTCCCATTTTCCTCTGATAGGAGAGGTCATGCAAATGAAATTAGAGAGATTTTGTGCAGAACAAATAGATTTAAGACGTCATTTTTTCCCACGAATGATAATGGATCAGAATAACGTTGTCTGACCAGGTTAAAGGGGGGTGTTTTGTGTAAACATTAATCTCCCCCTGCCACAAACCCAAGCGATGCCTAGCAGGGTACCATCTATGTATGTATAGTTAGGTCAGTCATCGAATTTTAAACTTTCAATTGGCCTGACACGCCTAATTACGAGGGGGATGTACTCTAACCTAGCGAACCAACTTACTTGATGAATACGATTACATCTAACATTAAATAAGTTATGTTTATTCACAATTTTATTCGGGAGGCAATTTTACCACTTTGACTCCAAAATTGAATAGAAAATTTCCAAAAATTCAACTTGAGACTCGAACCAACCACAGTAAAAGGCGTTCACGAAAAAAACACGCGTCCACGACTAAAAGCCTCCTGTTGACGTTCTTAGTGCCCACGGATGTCCCTTGGCGCTTGAACCCAATGCGAATGCCGTGCGAGTGCCAAGATTAGCCATGGATGCTGAGGTGATCGCGTAAGAGACGTCACGGTGCACAGGCAATGTAGCTCTCCCTCCGCCTTTTGCTGCGATGTCTACTCTACATGACATCCCTCGATGGAAATCACTTCACGAGCGAACGGAAATCTATGAATGGGGGCGAATATACTGATTAATATGAAGCAATCTTTAATCGATTGATCATTCAAAGTTTCTAATCAAAACCCTACACTGACTCCACCCTACCTGAACGACAACGTTTGAAAATGCTTCGCCATCGTCTTACTGTCGTTTAAGCATTGATTCGTATAAAATTAAGCCAAATTTAAAGCCAAGTTAGTAGAAGTGGCTTTGCATTTCTTCCACTTAATTACTTAAGTTGTCCATTTGACTTCATAATAGACCTTGATAATTAAGAATAAAAAATAATCGTTTCAAATTTTTAGACAGTGATAATAAAACGATTAATTCCTGAAAAGCCTCATGCATCCGATATTCCACTAGTTTTTACACAACTATTCAAGCAATTGGTTTTGCGTTGAGGGAATAGTGATACTATATATAAGAAATATAAGAATATACATATGTAAGTATGCATATACTACCTTGAACAAAAAGTTCCCGGAATAACCACCGTGTGGCGCTCCCATCGTTCCGATTTGAGTTCTGTTTTTTTTGTTAAATTGGTACATCTGTTGTTGATATTCCCTTTAAATCTTAGTGTCATAACTTGACATTTGCAAAAGTTACGTAGCCAAGAGTACATCTATCTCTGTGTGTGTTGGCGATTTTTTACAATTGCAGAAATGGATTTAAATTTGCAACAACGAACTTGTATTAAATTTTGCGTAAAAAACGGATTTAGTGGCGCACGGACGTTGGAAATGTTGGAAAAGTGTTTCGGCAACGATTCTCTAAAAAAAACGGTCGTTTACCAGTGGCACGAGCGGTTCAGAAGTGGTCGTGAGTCAATCGAAGATGATGAACGCAGTGGCAGACCATCGACATCGAAAGTCGGTGAAAAAATTGATAAAGTAAAAGAAATGTTGGTCAATAACCGCAAATTAACCATCAGAGAAATAGCGGAGGACTTGAACATTGCCTATGGATCCGCCCAAGACATTGTGGTTAATGATTTGGGTTTCCGTCGTGTAGCAGCAAAGTACCTCAATTTCATGCAAAAAAGAGACCGTGTTGACGTCGCAAAAGACATGATTTGCGAGGCTGAATCCGATCCCACATTCATCAAAAGGATCATTACTGGAGACGAGACGTGGGTTTATGAGTACGACACGCAATCCAGACATCAGGCAAGTGAATGGCGTTCACCAAATGAGCCGAGACCAAAAAAACCACGTCGTTTTCAGTCAAAAAAGAAGGCAATGCTGACGGTTTTCATGGATTACAACGGTGTAGTGCATCATGAATTTTTGCCAGAAGGCCAGACAGTAAACAAAGAGTATTATTTGGGCGTTATGAGACGTTTGCGTGAAGCAATTCGCCGAAAGAGACCAGAAATGTGGGCAGAAAACTCGTGGATTTTGCACCATGATAACGCACCGTCGCACAGTGCTATCATTATTCGTAATTTTTTGACGAAAAATGCAACAAATACCATCCAACAGCCACCGAATTCACCTGATTTGGCTCCCTGTGACTTCTTTCTGTTCAATCGAGTTAAAAAACCATTACGGGGAACGCGTTTTAGCAGCCGAGAGGAAGTAATGGAAAAATCGCAGGAAGCACTGATGGACATACCGAAAACCGACCGTAACTTTTGCAAATGTCAAGTTATGACACTAAGATTTAAAGGGAATATCAACAACAGATGTACCAATTTAACAAAAAAACAGAACTCAAATCGGAACGATGGGAGCGCCACACGGTGGTTATTCCGGGAACTTTTTGATCAAGGTAGTATACATATTCATATCAATATCGTGTCTCCGCCGCTTTTAATTGGTGGCGCGTTGGGTTTGAAAAATCATTCTATTACTACATAATACAAGCCGCCACGAGGGCGTGTGGTGGGGATTGTTAGGTAACCAGCCATGCATGTACAAGCCAAATCATGACACCTCTACACAAATATTAGTTTAATCATGCGCTGAAACAAATTTATTCGCAAAAAATAACGTAATTACACGCAACTATATTCAATAACAGGATACGTATATTCAAATCATGCGGTAGAACCGCCAAAAAGGTTAAATTTTCATTATTAAATGAAAAAACAGGCAGAATATTGGAAAAATATGTACACTGCCAATGCCAATTATCTCCTTCGCCCCTGCGACCATATTTATTTTGATCTCTAATGGACCGAGGAAATAAAGGCATTTTAACTCTGTTCGTTCTCCTCTCCATCTCCCTGGTTTTATGTGTGTGATCTGATCAACCATGGCAATTCGGGACCTGTAATATGTCTTTAACATCCTAAGATAAGTAACCTGCCTCAAATTTACGCAGTAAATTTAACCTACATTTCAACCGTCAAAAAGGTCATCTAGGGACTCCCATCCTAATTCTTCCAGTAGTGTCGTGGCAATGCTCACCTTGTTTATAACGACTTTTCACAACCCTAACTCCTCTACGTTGCAGTCAATTTAGTCCCAATATTACGAATCCTACCTCTGGTGGATCCCATACACCCGTAGTACACGCAAGGTGGGTATTTTCGCCATAAACGAGGGTGGTCCTAGAAGTACCCGGCCTGACCTAGAGATGATGGTAGCTGTTTGAAAAATATCACTGCATTAGAAATTATGGAATCTATAAAGCATATGTTTTAAGTTTAAAGTCGCCTTGTTGTTTAGTATTTGGTTGACAGCCATCAATAGTGAACTTTCTCAGTGAATTTGTGAAAATGGAGAAAATTGGTCATCGTCATGTGATGCAATTTTTTTATTTGAAAGGCCTCAGCCCAACCAAAATTAAAGCTGAACTGGATTCTACTCTGGGTGAGTCCGCTCCTTTGTTTACAGCAGTAAAATATTGGGTAGCAGAGTTTAAACGAGGCCGCATGAGCTGCCAAGACGAGCATCGCATTGGTCGACCAAGTAAGGTGACGACTCCAGAAACGGTGAAGAAAATCCACAAAGTGATACTGGATGATCGTCGATTCAAAGTGCGCGAGCTAGCAGACATAGTAGACATTTCAAAAAGTGCGGAAAATTGCATATTGACTGAAAATTTGGACATGAGAAATCTGTGTGCAAAATGGGTACTGCATTTGCTCACACTCGAGCAAAACCAGTGTCGTGAAGATGTTTCAATTGAATGTTTAGCATAGTTTTACGGCAACAAAGGAGAATTTTTAGGCCATTTCATAACCATAGATGAAACATGGGTTCATTAATTCATACCCGAGACAAAAGAACAATCAAAACAATGAATTCAAAAGGGAGAACCTTCTCCAAAGAAGGCGAAAACCTTATCATCTGCAGGCAAGGTCATGGCATCGGTTTTTTGGGATACGCGTGGGCTAATTTTCATAAACTATCCTCAAAAAAGAAAAACTATCAACGGCGAGTATTATGCAAACTTATTACAACGTTATGGCGAAGAAATCAAGCAAAAGCAGCCGCATTTGGCTAAGAAGAAAGTGTTGTTTCATCAAGACCATTGTTTACCAGCTCACAAATCCGTTATTGCCATGGCCAAAATTCATGAATGAAAGTTTGAATTACTACCTCATGCATCCTATTCACCAGATTTAGCCCCCTCGGATTATTTCTGTACGCAAACTTAAAAAAATGGCTCGAAGGGCAAGGATTTCCAACCGTGAAGAAGTAATGCCGGCAGTTAATGGCTATTTTGAGGAGCAAGACGGTTTTTATTATAAAAAGGGTATTAAACTTATTGAGCATCGGTGGGAAAAGTGCATAGAGCTGAAAGGAGATTATGTTGAAAAATATATAAATTTTTTCCAAATTTTTTTGTTTTCTTTGTTGGGTCGAGTACTTCTGAGATTACCCTCGCATTCAATCCCTAGCCGTACGAAGTTTCAGCATCACAGTATGAACTGGATTTTTCATATTTATTAAAATGCGGGGCTAAATTAAAATAAATAAACTAGGACTAAATTAAAATTTAGTCCTAGTTTAGTCGGTCGATGGGTAAACGCGAATAATTTGCAGGTGACCTAGCACCGGCTGTGGTCTGTAGAGAAGAAATACCCTTGGGCACAGCGAGGTGTTGAGCAAACGCTCCTCCGAGGAGTTTCAGGAGGCCAGGTCCAGAGAGGTGGTGGGGGAAGGGGGAAGTGGTTCATTTGCGTCGCCCGAGATACACGTCGCACGTGACGGAGGGCGCCGGCAGCCCCTTGTCCCCAAAGAGACCGGCTTTGATGCAATCGGGACGAGTCGGTCGATGAGATGTCGGGGAAGGTTGACTGTGGGGACATTTCACCCTTTGGCAACCGAATGATATCGGAAAAATAAGTTGAACGTGCTAATGACATCACTTCATCAGGATAACTTGAAAATGTCCCCAATGAAGCGTGCACTCGCTCACTTACGTCAGCTTCGTGCTTCGTCGAAATTACCCACGGTTGCAACATTTAAGTTTCACTTTACGTGCAGGGCTCAATTTCTCGTACGTAAAATACGCTAGATGTCAAAGGGCAAGAACGCAATTTTGTTATTTAAAGATCAGATGTCAAAATAAAAAAAAACACACGTATAACAAAATTTACCACCTGGTGGTAAAGTGCTTCCAGCAAAATTGGAAATGGTAAGCTGTGAAATTTTTCCGAACGGGAAGTATTTTCCAACTGAATGGGACAGTTTTGGGGCAAGGGAGGAGTAACACTTTTCGGGACACTTTGCATACAATAACCTTAGCATCCTCTTTTAGTCCTACGCGACGTGAGCCTCCTTGTCTCTCCGTATGCTTCCTCGCGCAGCACTGCGCCCAAGCACTCGCCCCTACTGGTCACTAGACTGCCCTGCGGTCAGCGGCCCGCGCCGACTTCACCCAATTATTGTACGTCGCTCTCCGTGCCTTGCCGCGAACGTACTCATCTGTCGTATTTTGAGCGGAAGGCAGGTTCGACTCCCGTGGCACGAAATATCCTACGGGCACTCCTGGATGCCGCTCTAGGAGAGAGTTACGCCACAGAAAGCAGCCTTGTTGCCACCCACCAAATTTGCAAATTAGCCAACATTAGCCAAAACACCTACCATATGAACCCAATGGACGTGAATTGACATCCTAAGAAATTATTATGGATTCAAGCTAGTGGAGTGATAAATTCGCGGGGAGAAGGCAGGGTTTTGAGTCATCCCGTGGCCAATCCCTGCACCCGGTCATCATTCCCGGTGGTGCGCACCTTGGGTGGTGCGGGCCCCACGACGTGTCCCGCACTTGCACATACGTGGGAGCAAGCCGAGGAAATAATTCACAGAGGTCGACTAGACAGAAGAATTAATCGTATATCATCACCCGATACATTTATTCCTGAGAAAACAATGGCCATGCATTGTCAGTCGATATTGCTCCATTCCGTATTCCAGTTCAAATTTGCCAGAATGGTAGAGGACAAACGAATTGGAAAAAGAAACAAGGGATTTCACCGTATCGTCATAGCTGGTCAAATATATGCATGGATAACTAATGGCCGATAGGCGATTTATTCGGAAAAAAAATGTGTAACTAATTAATAAATTAATTTATGCATATAGACGCAAATGTTTTACAATGAAGTTTAAAACTAAGACAGCAACTCAGAGTTATGACTGCCTCCATGGGGATCACTTTTGCGAGAAGGAATCTTCCGAAATATGGAACACTTTACCCATGATTTAAGTCGTGGAATATTAAACAAATAAGAAAAAATACTCTATTTTAGACAAAACTATTGTTGATTGGAACCAGCTGCCTGGAGGTTTGTTTGAGCCCTTTCCATCCAGTTTTAGGAGTTTTAAGAAAAAGATTATAGGAGCCACTGGGTGAAAAACTATATTGGTCAGTGATTTCTAATCTATTGATCAAAATATTGTTCTGTATGTGATGTAGATGGCGTGATAAATTGTATTGCAAAAGTATTAACGGTGCGTGACTTCAAACAGTATATGAAATTGAAGAGTGCGTGATTATGGACGGAGTGTGGCGATGGAAGGTGCGTAGTATGTATGGTGTGAACTAGCCCATGGGTGTTGGTAAAGGTGCGGTTGGTAATCTTGAAGTGTCATTATATATAAGTGTATTTTGTCTCCTATCTATTCTTCTTGTATGTGCACTTGCATGTATGTATGTTTATTTTAAGAGTAGCCATGACCAGACTTGGCCGTTGCCACCACGACAATTGCCTAATTGCAACGATGAATTCTTAAATAATAAAAAAAATAACTTAAAAAGAAAGCATTGCGACCTCGACTGTCTCCCTGGCTCATATCATTCTAATATTATGGAATTCTTGAAGCCTTCCTTTATTAATATCTTCCATAATCTTCTCTTCACCATGTCTTTCCTCGTTCCTTTTTTTCCTTTTCTTGTATCTGTTCAAAGTTACACTAAATATCAACATTCATATGACTGTAGCGATTTAAATTCGAGAACAAATGGTTAAATTAATATCTCTTTTGTTGAATATCATTAATAAAAAAAAATCTGTATCCGAACTCGTGTGCATCCGAATTGTTTCGGTGACATTATCCCCCGGGGAAATGGATTCAATGGATGTGACACAGACAAAATATAAATCAACTCCACAAAGAGGGCTCTGATGGACTCGAATGGCTTGACCGCAAACGGGAAAAAGGGTCATGCAACAACCAACATGTAAAAGGAAAATAAGGGATTAATTCCCGCACATCCAGCCAAAAGGCTACAACAAGGACAATGGTTGAATCGACCCTTTGGTTTGTTTGCTCAGTAAACTCGCCGCGTGCACGGCTACACGGTACGGTACGCCGTAGGGCTTGGTACCATTCAACCACGGCGCGTGAAATTCACGCATCATAATAAAGACCCCAGTTACTTTCTGTGTAGTAACTGTAGTTTCCTTGAAAAGCACACGTTCTAACCTCGGTCCCTCCGATTAATAGATCGCGCGGGACCTGTACCACTAACACTCATCACATCAGAGGACTATATGCATTTTTATTCTTCAACTACAGCTACTTTCATATTTTTAATTAAACTTGTGGTTCTCGAGGACTTTTTGAAGACTTGTGACTGTGTTCCTTTTCATTTTTTTTCAATGACTCCAGGGAAATATTTGCACGTTCAATTCTAAAAGTACTTGGTGTAATCGGCTTTTCTTATATTTAGTGATCATGCCTGCAGTTGTAGTATGCCTGTTCCAACTGTGTAAATTAGGGAGAAGAGTGATTTGAATCCAGAGAGTACGCCGAAGGTCTTTTTTTTCATGCCCAGGCACGAATAAATGCCATTCCGTGCCTTGAGCTTGCATTCTTTTTTTCTGCCACAAAGGCCACCTCAAGACATTCCGCATCCCCGTGACTCCACCCCCTCTTCCACACCCGAGCCCACTGCCCCCCCTCCCCCACCCAGCCGACTGCATTAAGACCCTAAACGTGGTGTTCCCGCGGGAGGCAACCCCCCCCCTCCGTTGCTGAATGGGGCTACCCGCCACCCGTTGGCGAGCGGGGCCAATTATAACCTCCCCGACGCGGTGTGGCGAACTCGCCGAGCAGCGTCTCCGCCGCGCGCTGCTGCTAGTGACGTCAATTATAGGACATGGCACTGGGACGATGACACCGCTACTTCCGCCCCCGTGCCAAACTGAAAGAAATGAAACGACCACTCTTCTGGCCAGAAAACCGACGGAGTTTGATGCGTTGACCTTTGCGTGGAACCTTCGCCCACTTCTCCACCACTGAAACCTATTTCACAAAAGCAAGAAAAGCCTAAAGCTCAGGTATCCGTGGAGTTAAACTCGAGATCGACAGTAACTCGATGGTTAAAGAGCACATGATTCAGTCGTGGGGGATATTGTAGCCAGAGGGTTATCTTCATCGTATTCCGATTCATGTCGAAAAGGAAAATGATCAAGGAAGGTTATCTTTGAGATAACAACGGTGCCCATTGATAAGGAAAGATTTCGCTATTTTGCGCATTGAATACAAAAAGACAACGGCTCACAAGGTAAGCTTCATCGGAATCTATTGACGCGGGGAATTATATTTTGCTTGTCATCACTGGTTATTCCCACGGACACAGAAGGTGTCCTAATTGGAATTTCGATAAGTATTACAATAAAATAAAGTTGAGGAATATTTTAAGTTTTTATTGATTCCACCTAAGCATATTTAGAGTATGCAGAGAAACCCATTTTTGATTTACTCTTCTTGCCCGAGTTTCGATTGAAGGAGCTTTCATAATTGTTTTCTAAAGCATCGCGTCCGCCGATTAATTTCTTAGCGCTTAAAAAATAATTAAAATCATCCTACTATTCTTTCAACTCTGTTGATTTTAAGATAAAATCAAGATTTGGCTGATGCAGTCGTGAAAGGCCAACGTACAAGAAGTCAGTCATAATGTTCACAAATACCCGTATGTACATCATATTCTCCCTGCAGTGTATTCGCTATTACTGTGCAAGCGGAACATTTTCAACGATATGACAAAAGATATTTTTCTTATTTACACAGAAAAGATTCCTTAAATAGTCGATTAAATACTTACGACTGATGCTTTTCCAATTAAATAAAACAAGTTGCGGTTCACGACAATAATTAATCCCTCGCGTTAGCATCAGTTGTTTGTCATGTCATCTCATCTCAGAAAATACGTAAGTTATAGACTTAAGAAACGGCAAGGTTTAAAGACTGGACAGGACAAACGCTCAAATACGCATTAAAGTCTTGTTTAGCCATAATAACGGCAGAAGCTGACGTAGGCACACTCAAAATGAGTTTTCGATTTAGAAAATGAACCGTGAAATTATTTATACCTCGAGAATTGTGGGCATGCAAGGACAAGCACTATGTATATGACCCACTCGTAGTCATTTTAGTATGCTCGTTTTCCGGGGCGACGCATTTGAAAAGGGAAAGCAACCCAATTAATCATTTTCGTAACTCGCCACGCTACACTCTCCAACGGCTCAGTGGTAGCTCAGTGGAGCGCCGGTTTCGCATTGCGTGGTCCCAATGTCATACCTCACCATATGCAACATCGCGGGTGGACCTAATAGCAAAATTATAAAATTTCGTTACACCTTCTGGATTATTAGGAGCAGTGAGACATACTATGTGAAGATACAATTTAAAATAAAAATAAAACGTCCTAAATACTTCAGCTCTCACCTGTTGTAATCCTTGATATGAAAGTGGTAAGCTTTGAAAAACTAATGTTGTATATGACCTTGAATAAAAGAATGGAATTGGGTAATGAATATTTCAATTACCCTATCATCCCAAGCCAGGGTTCTATCCACGAAGATGGCAGAATACCCACCAGTCACTATTTGAACTGTGCGTTATCAGCTAAAGAAAACATAGTTCGTCGGATGAAATGAAAAACAATTGACTCATCTTTTGGAAGAAGCTAATTTTGAAGCTGGGTTCCTCGCCAATATTGCCCCTTGCTCAAATCCGAAATTTTCTTCGGGTGAATGCAGGAAGAATGACCAAAGGTAGTCAACACATGAAACATTATACTAATGATGAGTGTCGGGATGTTGCGGTGGCTAACGTACAGGCTTGCCATGGAGAGGGCCCGGGATCACATCCTGGAGACAACAAATATTTTTCAGTGGTATTCCGATCCCTACTTGAGGTGCTTTATGGAGAGCACTTTGAGTAAGTACGACGTCCATCGAATGGGACGTTAAACTGCGGACCCCTTGGTGCCTTTCGACAAAAGTAGGCTAATACCGACGCCGGGTTTCTCTCCACCCTTCCTTTCCCAACCAACCCTAATGGCGCAAATGACCTCCGCTGTCGGTTGCCTCCCATAAAAAACTACTACTACTAATGATGAATGACGACCGTAATAAATAAAATGCAGAGAAGAACACACAATAGTTCAGAAAGTTCTTTCTTTTTATGGAATCGAATCTTAAACGTTTATTATATTGTGAAGGGAGAAACGAAATGTTCGGGTATAACGAAGGCTATTTATCTATATAGCTTTCCGAACATTTTTTCTGCCAAGGAGTTAACTATTCATAATTCATTTGATATTTTTAATAAATAATTCGAAAACTGAAGATTGAAATTTGCAAATTAAATCCGGTTAGTCGTGTTCACATGGAAATAGTACCAGCATGCATCAATTATTTTAGTTATCGGCTCAATATAATCTCATAAAGGACATGTTTATCCATGAAGCCTCGTCAGATTCATGGATAAACATATCTTTTATTAAATTAAACATTGTTTCGAGATTTAAATGAAAAATATTTGCATGAATTTAACTTTCATTATGCGTCATAAAATAATTTAATAATATAGCTTCATTTATTTGATTAAACATAATTTCGAGATTAAATGGAACATGTTTGTGTGAACATAACTTGCATAATGCGTTATTAAATAAAAATATAATTTATCTTAATTTGGCAAAATTTAAGAAAGAATGCAGCATGTACACAATTCTTTAATAACTGTAATATTCTGAAGGTCACCAATTCCAAATGGAAAAAACTTAATGAAAATTAAGTTTTTCCATTTGGAATTGGTGTGGGAAATTCCGTAAGGGTAGGCTGTTAGGGATTAGAGGAATGTTGGAGAGAAACCCGGTGTCGCGCTTAACGAAATATGCCAAGAGGACCACAATTTCACGTCCCATCCGACGGACGGTCTATTCCATTTGGAATCTAAGTGCTCTCCACATAGCAACCCAACACCTCGGAAAAATCATACCATCTCCGAGGGTCAAACCCGGGCCCCCGGGGTGCAAAGTCAGCACATTTGCCACCGCACCAGCCCAATTTCCGATAAATTTCAGCCTTTGAGCTTCCACCTACATATCATTCATGCAGGAGTAACTGATACATAAAACAATACATCTATCAATCAAGAATGCTTTCCCACTCTATTGTTCATAGGTTATTTTTGGATATTTTCGTCACTTCCGTTCCTAACACCTCTGAGACACACAATGCTCCAAACGATAGCAGTTCACGACGTCTCATGACTAATTTTTCAACCCCGCTAACCAAACACGTCTCACACCACCAGGGTGACCTATTTGTAACCGGACGGCAACCACTGGCGGCTTTGGCGCTTAGGCCAATTCAGCCGCCAGGGGGATATTTCCGACCCCTTCCCCTTTGGTTAATGCTGCCTCTTGGTGAGATGGCGGGGGTGGGAAGAAAGAGGCGGCCGGCTCTCGGCGGACAGCGCTTGGTCAGCCCGCCTAAGACCCTGGCTACATCGGGCACACAAATTCCACAAATTAAAAGCATGCAAACAATTGGAAACGACTACAATGGATTAAGATCCGATCCAAGAACTTTTCCAGTTTCCGGTCCAAAAGAAGTAGAACTGATTTTTAGTATTTTTACAAGCATGTCATTCAAATGAGCTTTAAATTCATTATACATGATGCCTAAAATTTCATTTCCATTTGACAAAATTAACGATTTATAACGAATCAAACCAATTGGGATCCGTTTCTGCCCAATCAATAATTTTGACTCCCGTCACTCGAGTACCCGTGGTCCAAAAGATATTATTCTTCGAAATAATTTCCTTTACACGTCTACTTACAAAATTGAAAAAGCACATTATTTGACGGCAAAATAAATGTTTTATTAGGCTCTGACAACGAAACATAACTTTTCAATTAACGAAAAGATAACGATATTTTCTCGTCGTCTAAGCCTTATTTTCTATTGGAAGTAACTACAAACAGGAAACAAGTGAAATATTTGGAAATGTCGAGTTATGTGTTTGGAAATTATATGGGCGTGAAATATCCACAGAGGCTCGTAATATCGAGTAATATTTCTAAGCGTGGCAATCGCTCAATGTTCACCAGGAGTCAGTTGCTTTTTTCATGGCCTTATCGGAAGCAGAAAATTCCCTAACCAGTTTTATGGTTAGCAATGCCCTACACTCTTTTCCCACCGGGAGTTAAGATTCATCGTCGGAGAGATTCATGTGATTCTGAACTCTGTGATGATGCGAGCGGGAGTAGATCGAAGCGCTCTATCAAACGACAGACAGGTCGACTTCATTCTTCCACATCACCATTTACGCATGTGAACGGTTTCCCTCTCATCTCTCGTATGGACAGTGATAGTTATATTCTTGTTTATCTGATGATTATTGGGATATTTTTTCAATCCCATTATCAGATTATTTCTTTCCATACATTGTTGTCCACTTATCTCTGTGTTGCAGCAATATATCTTACTTCGCCTGCGTTTCGGAAATTCCTGACAACAAAGTCTAATTTTCATTAAGGGGCCATGGACTGAAATAATATCTCCTAGTTGACTAAGTCTGCCTTTCACGGTTCACGGTATCATCCGTATTCGCCAACTTGGTATCTCGTCATAGAGCGTTAATGAAGACATTTTTCCATTGACAGTAACGTTTAACTGACGAATCGCCTTGAGGATGGTGGCACAAGGCGTTAGGACACCACCCTTCATCATGACAACTTGATCGATGTCATGGCTTTTTGTATTTGAACTTCAGACTGCAAATAAATATTTGAGCATTTATCTACTTAACCTACTTCTTGCGGCAAGGCCCAATTGTACGAGGAAAGAGAGAAAACTCAAATATATCTTTGCTTTTCTAAAATTTCTAGCATCGCGTACTCCATTCGGTCCTGGAGCGACTCCGAGCCTTGTCTATCAAGGAATTTCGTGACAATTACTTTCTTTACGTAATTGTATCCGTTTCCTTGACTATCACTCAACCCGAAATACCTTGCTAACGTGTGAGCTCCCTCATAGGTCACCACAAGAGTAACACTGAGGTACTTACCACATTTCTTTCAAGTTACTTTCAATAATCGTTCCTATTTTAGATGAATATTAGTGTTTAGCATTGCATTTTCTTCAAATATCACTTTTGTATATTTTTTACTGCTTGATTCCAATTCCCATTTTTTGCTCCAAGCTGAAGAGTTAAACTACCCGCGATGCAGCAGCCAGCCAGATACTATTGATGCAGCATCCGTAATTTAGATTAGATACGTGGTTCATTACTGGATTCCTTCTTTGTATGCAATGATCTGTGATGATAATGAGTGATTTAAAATTGCTTAAAGAGCGCATAGCTGCAAACGAAAGCGTAAAACATAAACTGCCGTTTCTTTGGACACCGCCTGAATACATCAAGCACAAGCATTGGGAAAAATGGAAAAATCCTCCGGGGTGATGTATTTAAAAATATAAGATATATAAAATATAAGATAATAATAAGAATATAAGAATATATAATATAACCTTCACTAATAAAAAGATAGTAGAAAATAGCGCGGATCACTGGGTCGATAATTTCGGTGTTATGTGTATACAATGGGTGGGAAGACAGATAGAAAGGGATGGCAATACTATTAAAAAAAAGATAGGGAATATATTCAACAGATTCAGGCGAGATGTAGTGGAAGTTCGTCATTATGAGAAAAATAAATTTACACTTTTTCACAGATTTATTTGTAACGTAAAAACAAATGTGTGGAGTTATTCCCTCCTTCCTACCGCCAGAATACCAGCTACCTGCCACCGTCCTCTCAAATAATGACCACAAGTGCTTATCTTCCCCACTTTTTTACCTCTCCATTTTTTTAGTTTCTCTGTTTCTTTGGGTTTTCCATATTTCCCCTCTTTGTCCCCTTCTACCTTACTCCTCACTCTTTTCTTCCATCCCCCTTCCTCAAACAGGTATAACTATGATGTATCACAATTTGACTCTTGTCTTGTACCTGAAGATAGGTCGATGTACTGAAACGCTTTGTACGTTTCAAATAAATCTGTGGAAAACGCAAATTTGTTTTCATCATAAAAAGACAGGGACAAGAATATTATGGAGCAGGCGAGTGGGACATTACTTATAGTATAAGTAAAATCTGTACAAACGAACTTTCTCATTGTTCAGGTCTGCATTCAAACAAGTAATCGTGAGGAAGAATTATACGATGAGCTACAGAAAATTTTAGCGGATGTACTTAGAAGGAAATATTCAATATTCAAGGGAGAGATAGGAGCTAGGTAGGGGACTTCGGTTTAGAAACAAACATCAGTCAACGTTTGTCTGACCGCGGTCGGAAGGAAAGGTGTTTTGGATCAGGGGTAGCCTCACACACCCTAGTGGTGGCTCGCGGAATATTAAATAAAACTAAACTAGAATTAAACTAACAAGGAATTGGCGCGAGGAGATAGTCAAAGAGTTCTGCAGGAACCAGGAGAGTTAAATAATAACGAGCACATGCTATACACGCCAAAATATACGTAAGCCTACGAGGAAATGTTTTGAGACTTACAGGGAACCAGACTAATTGAGGTTAGGCACAGTTTGAGGAACATCGTTGTTAATTTGCAGTTTTCCAAGAGCGGATGTGGGTTCAGATGATAATTTCGTATCGATGAAGTTTAAGGTCAGGTTCAAGAGGATAATGGAACACCAATGGGGGAATGGGATGCAAAATAATTAAACGAAAAGAAAGAAAAATCAGGAGTAAACAGAACAATCTATGAGTTAGAACAGGGTGATGTCCGCAGAAGAGAAATGGGAACATATCAAGAAAAGGTTATCGAAACTCACAAACAAAATTATAGGGAGAGTAAATAGGAAATTGACAAGGAAAACGTAGATTACAGATTAGATGACTAGAAAGATAGACATGAGAAGGAAATAAAAGAACCTAATGCAAACTTTGAACACCATTAACACTACAGCAAGGATATTGAATGAACCAGAGAAAATGCAGGAGAAATGAAGAGAATGCAATCGAGAATCAATATGGTAAAGATATTAGATGAGAAAGTTTAGATAATGAAAGAGAATATGACGTAGATGGAGATAGCTTAGTCCCATCCAGACTTGAATGCACAATTGAAAGGGCATTAAGGGGATTGAAATCAAATATAGCCATGGGGATGGATTGTATCCCGCGAAACTACTTATGGGCATAGGAAAAAGTGGAGGGAAGAGGGCTAGTGGGCTGACTCGTGCCATTATTAGAGAGATTTCATCGGGTAAGTTTTAGTTCCCATTCCATAAAAAGGGTAAGGCAGCCGCATGTAAGGGCTATAAAACAGTAAGTTTGATGTTGAACGCAACCAAGTTGGTACTTAGGATCACCAATAGATATAGGAAAACAGGAAAGCAAAAGATAATTTATAGGTGATGAACAGTTTGGTTTGGAAGAGGAGGATTCTCTTCGTAACAAGAAGGGCAATATCTAGGGTCAAGGTTATACGCTCGCAATCTCCGAGGAAAGAATTCGGTTTTTCACTTTAAGGGATCCCCACGGGTCGAATGTTACACCCGGGGGCTTCACTTTCCCTTCTCCGTCGGACACCCACGGAAACCGTTCCCGAGCGGAGAAACACCGCCGTCGGATTTTCGAAGTTCGGTTAAGGTTAGCTCGCGACGTGTTCGCCCGAAATTAGGCGTGCAATTTTTAATACGCTAATAAAAACACCGAGAGCTCCCCATCTATTTCACAACACCATTCTGTCGGACGAAATGGGTCGGGTGCAATGCAGGGAGGTCCTCAAGTCGATTAAGCCGCATCCGCGTCCAGTCGGCGAAGCCGCGGCCCAAAGCCGGGAGCTGACGGGCCCTCTCGCTCCCAACTGGGCGTCCGCCGCTTGGGGACACGACACCACGTGGGCGCTTTCGGGCCTAGGCGGGAGGGATGGGGCGGGATGAAGACCGGGGGATTCCGCGTCCCCCTTCACCCTTCATAACCCCCCCCCCGCCAACCTGGCAACCCGCCGAAGCCCGAAGAGAGCTTCCTCCCCTTTCGCACGCCGTCGCCACACCGACTAAGAATAATCTATTTCCAGATCGTCGGCCGCGCTCTCGTCACTGGGGCCGGGCGCTTACATCCTCCCACTTACCACCATCCACCCCTCCACTGGGGGCCCATCGAATCTCCACTACCCCTACACCCGTTTGGCGGTCTCAATGGCCGACTGTACCCGATGGTCGTACTCGGGGAACTCAACGAATTTGCGCACGCGAAGGGAACTGATTGAACTGAGGGCTCTCGGAAGACGTGCCACTTCCGCTGCGATGGCGTGCAAACTGGAATTTTTCGACAACCGAGATCTACATCTACATAATAACTCGCAAGCCACCGTAAGGGCATTTGGCGGGGGTGCTAGGTCACCACGCGTAAAGGAGGATAAAACCACATACGAAACCGACAAATTTATGCAGATCTACACCCACAGAGGGGAATGCGATATTCATACGAAATTTTTTTTAACTTACCATACACGCATGCAAATACATACATATACTATCAGCTAACATACACATGCACTTACGAATATACCTTATGTCTACGCAACTGTACCGGGGGATTCAATCTCGGATGCAATCTTGTCCCGAGTTGTAAAGCGAGCGTCTTTACTATTTCTACGGTGACTTTGATTTCTTCCTACAATGATCCAGATTGTCCGGGGAAAGATCGAGTGTTTATATCTATCTGTGCTGGAGTCTATTTCCCTTTTCTTGTACGTATTTTTGGTCTGATATACCTAAATAGAATGGGGCCGTAATAATTCCTTTTGTGTCCATGTTAAACTCGATTGTTCTGAACCTTTCTTAAAGTCTAGTCTCGGTTGTTCTCTTCGCATCTCGAGATCCTGTCATTCGGTAATCGCTTGCCACCGCAGACATTAATATCCTGGAAAAATAGAGGGAATTCCTGGGGGGTTAATCGAGAGTAAATATCTAGGCTTGCAACGCACTTGCCTGCCAACCCAAAGGTCGCAGGCTCGTATTCCTCAATAAGCATGAATGCTGTTTGTCTTGGAGTTAGCTACTGAGGTTCGACCGTGCTAAATAATTTTAGCATATCGAGCGACTAAAGCGGAAATCTATTTCTAATTCACGGATACACAGTTTGTCCAACTCTGCTCCGCTGACTATTTTTTTTAAATTATAAATTTTAATTAAATAGTTTTTTAAAAATAAACATTGCTTATGCGTAACAATTAAGATGTAACCCACCAAAAGGTTCTTACGTACTCCGAGTTCGATAAAAACTCGTTCTATGATACCGTTGATGCAACGCAAACGAAATTAGAGCCAGCGGCCTTCGGAAGTGGCTCAAAGCACTCTTTTATTGGTTTATTTGCGGTAAAGCTGTGTCAGAAAGACGAAGAAAAATTTCGCAGACGCATGAAATGATGAACATTATGAACCCCTCTAGTAAATTGTAGTCGTATGCAAAATTCGATCTTGGTACGTCATGGACACCATGTTGAAAGAGCTCCACTTTCACCCTTTGCTCCCCTTTGCCTTACAACAATGAACAATAATATCAGACATCTCAAGGAGCAAACTGGCAATTCAGAATGATCTAAATACCATAAAGTCCCGACTAACAGCATTAATAATGAACACGACGACGACTTATTCAGCAACATTATGGCGACCAAGCCACAGGAATCCAACGGATCTGCCCTTGTGACTCCGCGCCTTCTCGTTTTGTGGTCACACTTGCGTATGCAATATGCTTAAGCTGGCGGTGTATAGGCAAGGCGATCTCTAATACTTGTGTGGAAAGCGTGATTCCAGGCTCAAAGGTACGATTTCGAATCCCGAGTGGAAACAAGCGTGCTGTGATTTCCTGGGTAACAAATGAAAGTAGATTCACGCTCGGAATGGTACCGCACAACAATCGAGTCAAATCAGGAGCAGGAACTGTTGCTACTTTAAAGGAGGACACACGATTGAATTTCTACAAAATATTTCTCCGTGGGAGGGGTCAAAGTAATAATCTTACTGGACGGAATTAATCCCACGTGGGAACCATCATCTCAACCGATCACCGAGGCACATTCACTAAGTTACCCTTCAGTCCTTTCCGAAAATGTATGACGGTGCGAAAAATGTAAAACGAGAAGATTGAAAAGTGGAAAGTGAAGAAGACGACTTCCGAAAGCATCGGAGGACCGCCCCGAAGGAAGTGAATGAAACCAGAAGGGGAGATCAGACGAAGACTATTTAAATGCTTTCATTATTTCTTGGGTACTATTCTTAAGCCCTACTCTACCACAGAATAATAAAATGGAAGAATAAGCATGAGTCAATATGCATTACGCGCATCGTTAATGATTCACGTATGATCATGAATAACGATCGAATCGTTTATCGATGGAGTTATAGAAGACGTCGTCCATCGTCGGCGACTGTTCGCTCTTTCCCTCGCCTGAGCACTCTTTTTAAGGTCGCTCGCTGGCTCGGGAGCGTTCCTTCTTGGCTCGCTGTTTTCTCAGAGCACTTTCCGATGGATCTGAATATTGAGTACAATGATCTCAGGACGCAAAAGAGGAACTTGATTGGAACTGAGTAGTAAAAAAAAGTGATGTTAATACTCATACATGTCGTCACCGTGTTTTTTCAAGCGTCAATATGACAAATATTTCCCTGTGAGTATTTTACCGCCAAGCCGACTTGTCGCCCTGCCCCCTCCCCCCCCAAACCCCTCCCCGTCCGCCCCGTCGCAACTCCCGTCTCCTTTCACTCAACATTTCCTAACTGTTTTGGCAACTTGGAACCTGGGGGTACGAGGTGGGGTCCGGAGAGGGGCTCGGGGTGGGTGCTGGGCGGAATGCGAAGTGTTTCATGCGAGGGAAGAGGAGGGGGGGTTGAGACCCACGAGCCCTCCCCCCTCGGGTCGGACCGCGCGCGATTACGCCGTCGTTTCGGTAACTTGGATGGTTGCCTTCTCCGTCCGTGTCACGGGAGCCGGTGCATCCCGGGCCGCTGGCAAGGATGTCGGGGGGGGGGGGGACGTCGTCGTGGGCAAACGGCTCGCTTCCAACACTCCGGCTCCGGAATCCTTTCGACATATTTCCCAAGGTGAGGCGCTGCGATCCGGCCGCGCTCTTCTTTTATTCACTGCCCCCTCCCCTCCCCCCTCGGCCGCCGCCGGGAGATATAAGCCGACGAATTTATTTTGGCGTCGAAATTATGATGCGGTTGCTGCGAGTGTGAGTGGTGGTGGTAAATGCATTCCGAACCCCCTTCCCATGCTTTCAATGCCCACTCCAATTTCCCGCGTCCACGGCCTTATGTTGGGGACGGTGTTTGTCGCTGTGGACACGTGCTCCCATCGATTGGCCCATGGAAATAATTAGATTTGGTCAGAAAGTATGCATCGTCACCGAACGCCATCGGATTTGATTCATCATTCCCAAAAACATCGCATGCGTGCGCCACTAATTAAAACTAACTCCGTCCGATCGGACCGCCGATTGAATATAAAGGATTTGAAGATTTGGGTGACGTCGCCAATCAATTAATGCATTGATAGTTACGTCTTTAATTAAAGACGACTCCATCCGCCAGTTCAAAATAAATAATAATTGAAGATTGTTAGATGATACACGTGTGGAGTACAGTGGACTCAAAGAACTCATTCAAAGTTGGTTGTTTCTGGGAAAAAATTCTTAATTTGTCCATTTAGCAAAATTAACTTCCTCTTTCAACTGAATTCCTTCATGCATCCCACCTATTCACAAATAGGTCAACTCAAAACATTTTATCATAGACAAAGACGCTTATATGTTTTTTTAAATTCATCGTGGCCAAAAGATTTGAATTTGTCAGTGTAAATGAAAAAAACACCATGCTATTTTCTCAAACAACATTTAAGACTCTTTCTTCAGGGGTATTATTCTGCATTTTCTCGAGCAGTGTTTTAAAATTGCACAATCAAATGCTAGCTTTCACCAAAATAACGGATAATTAACCTCGTCCAGAGATAACCTTGTCCGACGGATGGGCTGAAAATGAACTCTTTGACGATTTAATGTATGATTTGTGCATAATGGTTTTAATCAAATTTTCATGTATGTACTATATACAGTCAATGGTACACTGAGTTGAATCGGTAAAGAATGAGAGGAATACAAAAACAGGAGGCAATCTAAGACAATTCCCAGCCTGAAATTCCGCCAGGGTTAGGTACGGCATGGCATATCGATAAAGTCACTTTTCATGACGATAATATCTCATTTAAAATTTTTACCTGGAGTCTTTCGGTCATAGAATAGTTCATAAAAGCAATCCTTTATGAAATATCAGCCTTGATTATTGTTACAGTTATAACTCGTCACTCAGTAGCATATATATTTACCAAAGTTTGAAACGTGGTTCAGAATAAAATCATAACCTGACATATCTTCTTGTTTTCATTGGAAGCTTGTCAAAATATAACACACAAGGTGCCATTCTTTGAGCCAAAAAGAAATGGAACTAGGTGCGTGGGGCGCTCGCCACGGGGCCGCCATCAAAGTGAGTGCTTCTTGTGATCATGGGACAAGCGACATATCGTATGGCGCTGAGCCCAGTGACCTGTGATAGGGAAGATGCTATTTAAAACTTTAGGAAAGATACATTGGCTCTGCGTCACGTTAAGGCCGCTGTCAATTGCTAAACAAAAGTTTTTATTTAGTTCTAATATGGCTTCACACAGAAATTACAACGAACAGTTTTGCAGCTCTTCTCTTTAACAACAAATCGTTGTTTATTATTTTAACGTTCAAGTGTTCAAAGGAAACTACCACATAGCTTAGAGTTTTAAATCAATGATTGGTTCTTCCCTTCAATTTTAAAGAGGCCCGATGTTGAAAAGAACTTATGAAAGGATAGTTCTTTTAAAAGCTGGTGGACCGCGGTTTCCTCATTCAAGCGATACGCCATTCCAACTGTCATCTTAAACCGGCCAAACTGAAGTTTTATTCATGCAATATTTCGAAATACGAGCCAACAGTTTACCCTGCGCTCTATGCATTCAAACACTTTCGCCATATGGACTGAATGATTAGATCACACACTTCTCCGATGGAAATAACTCTTAACTACGTTCTAGATATGCTGCGAGAGTAAGATTAATTTCAAAATCACACAAAAATGTTAATGCTTCTTAAAAATAAATATTTGTTGCATCACTCATATTTGTTAAAATACTGTAAACATTCCACAGATAAACAACAGGTGACTGAGTTGAGGCATTTAGAAGTAGTTTGAAATAAAATGGGAGGTTTTATTGAAACAAAATTTGAAGGTGCATGATCTAAAAAGCTGGGTGGGGTGAGCAGATTATTAGCAGGAAAATTCAAAATGCTTGTATCTCATAATACGTTAAAATTCTGGGATAAAAAGGATGAATTATTTGAATGTTATTGTGCGAAATGATCTCAGTCATTAAAACTCTTGCTTACACGGTATATGCCGAATCCAATGTTTTGTTTTTTTTTCACTATGAACACTCCTAATGTTCCGTCTCCACAAGTAAACCTTCGTCATGGATGAATAGCTTCCACAACATCAATGCCCGAAGCAGAGTTCGTACAACGATGGACTTGACGCCTCGAAACTCTGCCATTTAATCCGACTGATTTAAGCCCGTCCGTCAAATTCTAAACATTTATTCTGGGGGGGGGAAGCATTGAATTCCGGGTAATACCGACCTATGACCACAAATACGATTCACGCCGCCAAATGTTTTCTTTTTTTCGGTTGCTCACTGTGAAAACCACTCGAACAAAAAAAATATAATGATTACATTCCGCTGCCCGCGAGAACCGACGAGAAAGTATATTGCGAACGAAGGGAAACGCTCTCTGCGTAGCAATCACAATATTTTTGTTCATTATCCGGAAGAGGTGTTCCTTCCCTCCACTTCATTACGATTGCGGAAAACGTGCGCATCTCTCACTTTATATATTTACAGTTTGAAATGAACATGCAATACGAGAATATCACAAATACGTTGAAATTGGGAACCAGCGACCAAACAGAATAGAGCGCTTCTGAAACTCATTCCATTTTTTTGGCGAACGCATGAGTAATCGTTTCGGTTTTTTGATCGAATCGCATGGAATGATTTTTTTTTAAAAGCACTGAAACACCTATAATAACAAGGTTGAACACGAAAAACGGCAGATGAAGCGTACGCTACGTATAAAAAAAGTATGACGGCTTGTCGCCTCACGTCCTCGTAGTCTGAATGAGATATTCAACTGCAGGCTAAACATTCAATCTTTGGGCCAACAATCGCGGATTGAGTCCAGCACAGTCAATCAAGCAGATTTCGAATCCCCCTCGCTTCCGAAAAATTCGCTGGATATGAAATTCGGAAAAAAATCATACAATTAATAAATAACGCCAATCAATAAATCAACTGTACATTTAATGCATATTATTATGCGGGCCCCTTCTTCTCTGATTCGCCTGGGTCCGTACGATAATGACGCTATATTAACGCAAAATGGGTGCAAGTACGCAAAATAATTTTCTATATTGCAATTTTCTCGCTTATCGTCATTGACCCTGTGATCATACACGTCCAAACCCAGGGTAAAAAATATCGGGCACAATCGAAATGAATTTCTTCATTTCAGCGACAAGATCCCCCGAAATCTTCATCGGATATAAATAATCTCTTTTGGGACGTCAGGACACTAATGCGTTTCTGTCACCACGCACACCCCTAGGGTGAAGATGCTGGAGCGGAGGGGCGCCGTGGAGGAGGATGTCCTGCGCGAGGCAAGCATCATGGAGGTACGGGGGGGAGGCGTGGGGCGTGGTCCGCTCGCGTGCGTGCGTGCAGGCTGCTCGCATACCGTCTCGGCGAACGGGGTCGACGACGCGATTGCCTCCTCGCGAGGCCCCATTCGAGTCTCGGAGGCTCGGTTGTGCGTGAGCCGGGCACCCCCGCTGGGGAAGGACGCTCGGAACGCGACTCTGCCATCGCGTCGCAGTTTCCTCATCCTTAGAAATGAAAAAAAAGAGCGACAATGTGCGACGCCGAGGCGGCATAATCCGAGGGAGGGTCAGGAGAACGCCGCGAAATGGCTCGCGCCCACGAAGACGTCTAGTCGTGCTACGGATTCCCGCTCCGTGTTTTGGAAAGTGAGGCATTCCTAAATTGATAAACTGGGTGTTGAAAAGTGATGTTGCGTCGAGATTAGCGTTGATCCGGCGAGCGAATAACGTTGTGGAAGAAGCTCGGGATGAAGGGGGAGGAGTTTGGGGGGAGGAGGGGGGGTGTGCGAGGAGAGGAGGAGACGGGCGGTGAAGATAATTACCAGCGCCGCTGACCACGCTTGAAGTACCGTTTTCACTCCTCTCCGCATTCCTTCCCCGAGTTGAATCACGCCATTGAGGCATCTTTCAAATTATCTCGCCAGGAATGCGACGGGATAAGATTTCACTTTCGCGAAATCTTTCGTCATGATGTCTGGTGCATTTTTTTCAGCGATGGGCAAACGGGAATTGCTGCATCTCTGGCGAGGCCCGAGCTCCGACTGAGCTGACTGCGAACGTCGGTTTGATTATTATAGTCGCTCCTATGTGCTCGATTTGCCTGCAGCTCGCTCACGAATGCCTCGAGTAGAAAGAAAAAAATAAACTCCCCCGAAAATACCAGAGCGATTCATCTAGCCTATATGAAATATTTATAACACTGAAATCTTAAGGTTGAAAATAATTTCTAAACCGCTGTGAGTCAAATTACAATGTGTTGAACGGCTAAATCTTAAGAGTTTCACGTCGAAAACAGTACCTCTCCATAGAAGTCGTTCGCCACCCGTATTTAAAACGACGAGGATTTGCCGAAACTATGATTAATCACAAACCGAGCTTCTAAATTAACGTTGAGAAAGTAGGCCTCGTCGAAGTAACATTCTTGAATAATTTCATCAAGGAAAAAAAAAACGCCTCATTATCGGACTGAATCACGTCTTTCAAAAGTGTCATTTTTTGCAAATTTAGAATGATGCTTTTCCCGTCAGACTTATCCTTGGGATTGCTCCACCACGGGCGTAAAAAAAATCCAACCAACGGACTACGAACGAAAATACCGTACGCATCGACTTGATCGACAACAGCGGACGGACGGCCATTAAAAACGCCGCGCCATTGGGCACACACAGCACACGAGCAGGCGCTCGCGCGCGCACTCTCTCTCCCTCTCAGATGGCGGTGCTATTCGGAGCGGCGGCCTCTGCGACCGAGCGCTCGAAGCCCGCCGAGAGGAGGAGACTTACGTCTCCTCGCCGATGGCATGCATGGCCGAGATGGCCTCGTGCTCTGGGTTTCGTAACACGCCCCTCCCCCCTTCACCTCTTTCCCTCCCCCCCACCACCCCAACCTCGCTTGGCAGTGAAAGTGGCCGTGGAGGGAGTGAACTTGGACCAAGGTTTTGCTATTTATTGTGCGACAGACTGGTGTGCGTGCCTGGATGTGGAAATGGATCGGGGGCTACAGGCGCCGCTCACAGGTGACGCCGAGCGCAGGAATCCCCAGCTTCAACTAAACCTCCGAGGGTCTCTCTCCCTCCCTACCCCACCCCCACCTCCTTCGCAAACTCGAAACCTCACGCGCCCGAATTCTGCAGCTGACGCTCTATCTATACGTGTCCCACTTAATATCTTGAGTTCGCACAAGACTTAAGCCATCGCCGTGTTGGTCCGTCCGATCGAGTTAAAATTATATTTTCGAGGGGAGACCAGTCATAGATCCACGGTATAATGTGCCTGGGATTGATAGAATTCTTTTCACCGTAGTACAAACCAGAATAATGACATTTTTCGCACATAGCCCAGCACACGCAATACCGGTCATGAGGCCTTCAGGTGTATGGGAGGCTTCGTTTTGTGCTCCAATATGTTTACGTAGACGAGCTGAAGGAATTTATTTAGTATATTGACCTTTTTTACGGTTTCTATAACTTCTCCATTGTTTTCCTTGGCACGGTGTGCAGTTGGACGCTTTTCTTATACTACTTCTCCTGTATGTCCCTGACGGGAGACAAAAATGATTTTCGGTCATTTTCTACATATTTACTTTTAAAAATACGTGTGTCTGTGCGCATAGTCATTAATGTTGTTGCTCAACATTTTTAGAGTTTACCTTCCGAAATCTTCATTAGGTTTTTGCCATTATTTTAAAACTGTTCTTAAAGTTTGAGTACATCTTTTCTTGACTTCTGGAAGCCGATGCGATCACATCGTGGTTTCTTACAATCGAGTTTCAATTGGTGTGGAATTTCTCCATTACGTCAGACACGAAATTAAAAATACTTTTTCAAAATGTGTTCTGAGCTAGCGTTGTGCAATTTCCTATTTTTATGCCCCGGCAATTTTATGTGGTCATATTTATGCTGCCTAACAATTTATGTGTTTTGGAAATGGGAATGAAACATTCAGTATTACGGATACATTTATTATTATCTTTCCGAATACTGCAAATGCATAATCTGATGCGTCTTAAAACATTAAAAAAAAATATTTTATTCCCCTGAAGAAAGTCTACGCTAAACTCTCGTCCTATGTTCTACATACGCACAACACCCTGTAACCTCCCGTAAGAGCGTGGGGTGGTGGGTGTTACGACACAGGCAATATATGCAGAAATATTAGGCCATGCGTACACTTGAATGCACGCTAGCTCATAGACAACTAATCAAATCCCAAGCCATTGAAAGGCCATTTCAGGGCAGGATGAAAGAATCGGCCGCAGTTCAACAAAATCCATTCCGGAAATAAAAAATTGTAACTTTGTGATTCCACTGAAACTTTTTTATCACGAGACGACCCGGGTTTCGATGTTCAACGTCATCTTCAGGTACGTTGAACGTCGAAAACCGGGTCGTCACGTGATAAAATGTTTTCAGTGGAATCTTTAAATAATTACTATTTTTCATTTCAAATATGAATCGATTCCATAAAGTTACTCCGGAAACCATCAATTAAAATCCATTCCAATATCCCGACCAAAATATTTCCCAATCTACTACTTAATCCGTCTATATGTCTTGAATTCATGCTACCATGGTCAATTGGCAGGTGTTTATTATTTTGGCATCGGTATTCAAATAATAAATAATCTTTGTCAAGCTATAAAAATTAGGCATGATGCATAATGGGTTAAGCAATCGGCTACCGACCAATGGCATCAAGTTTGATCCTCGGTGACTTTGGACACATTCAACTCAATAAATGTCAATTTTTGACTCCACTTAATAACATATTAATGTGCGAATTTCACACGCCACATCAGGGCTTAGTACGAGCTGACCTCCACCCATCCATGTAAAATCAAATTCGGAGCTGTCTACTTTGGTTTGATCCTATGACGAAACTCCTTAATTTTTATTTTGTAGATAACTCTTTATCTCAGAAAAAATATCAGAGCTGGAGACGGTACATCAGAATATTTTTTTAAATTTTCTTCCTAATAGTGCCTCCAATATTCATTATTTCATATTTGACTGCGCTAAATGGACAGAGAACGCAGTCAATGGGAAGCAACATTATCTGGGGAAAAACGCGTTAACGTGTGACGACGTAATACGGTTGGGTGTCGTATTCTATAGTTACGGCACCCACGACGGATGCCGTAACTATGAAGCACAAAATGAACGCCAAAAAATATTGCAACCGTTAATATTAATTAACCTTATATAAGCGTTGAATGAAATTGATCACGAATGCATTACAAGTAATGCTTTTAGAAATAATTGTTTTCCCACGTTCCTATTTTCCGAAAAATGCTCTTTGTCTAAACACGCTCATGGATTGAGCGATCAGGTTTTTATATTATCTATAAATTATTGCACAAAATAACCGGTACATTGATGAACGGATAATAGCTGGACTGTCCGATTTCCGGCAATGAATCCTACGTTTTGATTCCATGATTTATTCATTTATTATTTAAGAATAAATTCCGTAGGTTATACATACAACAGAAGAGACCTCCGGTGTGTAGCAATTAGGGTGCTCTTCCACTACTGGATCGGTGATCTGAGAAGATACAAATGAATTTAATAGGCATTAGAATGCATATTCACAAAAAAAAATAAATTATAAATAGATGTAAGAAAAAACAATAGGCAAATTTGCGCTAGATAATTGTGTGTCACAACATACGAAGCTCTCTCATATATACAGGTAGTTATACGGGGCATGCTTATGAGAATTTCAAAGATGAAAAAACCAACAAACAATTTTTTCACAAATGTATTCCATGTATCCCACTAAAATATCAATAATATTTTTTACTCCCAAAAGTACACAGGAAAACATAAACACTACAACCTTGGTGAGTTGAAGCCATGAATAATCCCTGAGGATTTATCTTACAGATTCAAGAATTAATCCGTGAATTATGTATAATTCAAACAAATCTGAGAATCCTGCCTTCATCTGATATCACGGAATTAAATACAGCGATGAGCCGACTCCGAAAACATGGTGATCACGGGCGATACCCCTCGACCCAACCGCCGATGCCGCAGGGATTTGCGGAGGTCCACGACTCGTAAATGCGTACCAAACCGAGGGCGACGGGGGGCGGCAAGCGATGACCACCGGCGGAATCGGAAGAGGAGCCTCCGGTGGGGTGATGCGTGTGCACGCGTGTGCGTGCGTGGACGCCTAAGTGACCACGCGGTGACAATGTGGTCAGCGGATTTCATGCTTTATTTTCGTCGAACTGTCCTCGGCCCCATTATTCTTCCCTCTCTTCTATTTCCACCAAGTTTACCTCCTGAGGGAGCAGTTTTGGTCTGGCGAGGTGGAAAAAATTCCTATCCTACAACCCAAAGGCAATCTTACGTAATGGATACCTTTCGAACCAATTCCGAAGTTGACTGACACCTGCCACGGACGTGAAAAACAGCCAAATTTATTCTTGTCCATTAACCATTTCGAGAAGTGAAACGGTAATATGTTTTTCAGCGTGCGAAATGCTGCAATAATTCCGTACTAAATATATCCTCACCGTTTCAGCAGCGCAAGTACCTTCCCAGCCTGATGCTCTGGCGTGTGCTTTGCAGCCTCAAGTCTGATGAAAGCCGATCGCCAATCGCTCCGAAATGACTTTTCAATTGTATTTGGGATTCTAATGGCAACGGAATTTTCGAACAAGTACTTGAATAGGCACTCAATATGCTGGAGCTATGCTATTCAACTATCCAATCTCTCTACTGCACTGGTCTTAAAATTCTAACCTCGGGAGGTAATCATTCCTCAGAACTCCTCCCGGCTTGGACTATAAATGCTGTCTCGAAAAAATACTCCCGCTGAGAAAATCGTTTCACCATAAAAGATATTTTGCTTCGTAATTCGAGCGACCTTTAGGATGCGGATTGGTTTGGATGGATAATGGAAATTCAAGTCAAAGGTCACGGTTCGAATTCTGCTCGGGGCAAGAATGTTATAAGGTGGTATCGAATCCTCATCATTATTACATCATATCACAATACTTCGGAGGGAGACTCAAAACACGTCATTGAAACCCAACTTCACGGAGATTTCATACTAAGTAAGTTTCAAAGCGGGAGAATATATTCTAAGGATATTTTGCACCACTATCGCGGAAAACGTGGACTTTTCCCATGAAGTTCACTGAATCGTTTGTTGTTTGCTGAACTACAGGTATGATGGTCCTTAAAGCTCATTCCCCAAAACAACATTTCCTAGGCCGAACCAAATTACCCACTTCCACTTCCGGGACTACCTTCGAGTTAACGCTAAGTGAAATTCAGTAATCAGGGACAATTGCATCATGGACTTGAGGATGCGGAGGGAGACATTCCAATCCAGAAGGCCATTGGAAAGAATTCCAGCTATAAACCGCGTCGGCATCACTTATTTTTGATGTTGATATGACACCAGATGGATAATTTTTCGCTGTTGCTATGCGGATGTCTCCCAAAACTCACCTATTATTAGGCATGAATTTAAGCGAAAAAGCCATCACATAAATTCATGGCAATATTTAATGAGTGATTGAAATTTATAGAATAATTATGTTTTCCACTAATGTCGTTGCTTAGAGTAGTGTGTGACTTTCTCACACCCATGGGCTTAGTAATAATTGAGCTCCACACTCACCCAATCCGCCAATCAATCCAACAAATAACGTAGTTCTTCTTTATTTGGCAAGAATTCTCAATAAAAAAAGCATCCTTGTGTGGGCAGACTTCCTTCTAAATTGGTCCACACATAATTTGCCACGATATTGGCGCAAATAGAAAACATGCAAGCACTCAGAATTCCTGATTGCTCTCAATCATACACTTGAATTAACAAAATTTCTAGTAAATAAGCACCGACTCATTCTAACCTGACCAATGTTTGCTTAAACTTAAAAAAAGTAGATCAAAGTAAACTATTGCAATCCTTCTATAACAGCATTTATTACATTATATTTATTGAGATTAATATTACATTTGTGAAAGAATTCATTGAGTGTAATATTTAATTTATGCGAAAATCAATTATACTTAGCTTCAAATGTTTCAATGAAATATTCACGCTGCGCAGCGCAATATCTAGAACTAACAGCTGACCGTCCTTGTCAGAAATATTCTTGGATAGATAAATCGAAAGCAAAGTTATCAAAATTCAAGGTCACTCAGGCGGATACCTCCGTTATTGATCCCATTTATTGATAAATCCAAAGCATGCGTCATACATAAAGCTACTGTCGCTTCCAGCAATTCAAATATTGGTAAATATATTATCTTTTCCCTGTGAATAAGATTGCTGGGTTATTCCGATGGGCATTAACCCGAGGCCGCGGGTTCGAGCCCCTTCTTGGGTATGGGGGCCATGCCAAATCTGGTGTTTCGACCCCTGAGACACCTGATGAGAAGCCATGAGTGTCCTGTCGGAATCCCAAGAGTTGGACATATGGACAACCAAGCACGTCCTGAGGGGGTAAAAAATAAGAAAAGCCTCAATTCTTGTGTTACTCAGGAAAACAATGAACAACTAGAGCTTAATTACGAGTGCTTTGTAGTCAAAAAGCAAACGTCCTATGTACAAGGAAACCAATATTTATGAAATAGGATGGGGTTAACGATGCAGGGGATATAAGGAAATATGTTTCAAGAATTATCTATCCCATGTATCGTATGTTTCGTTTGTACCATAACTGTGCGTCTGTGGTCGCAATGAGGAATTAGAATTTTTAGTTAAAAGCCATAGGTGAAGATATAAATAAATAAATAAATAAATAAATATATATATATATATATATATATATATATATATATATATATATATATATATATATATATATATATATATATATATATATATATACACACACACACACACGAGGGTCATCCGGAAAGTAGTACCCGTTCGTGAAATAAAGACACAAAAGTAAATATTAACAAACATAAAAAATTTTATTTGAAAGAGGATACTTTAAACTACTTCTCAACATAATCTCCAAGCAAATTAAGGCATTTGTCATAACGTGTGACAAGTTTCTGTATTCCTGCTGCATAGTCCTTCGCCGCCAGCTCATTGAGATACGCGAGGGACCCATCCTGCACAAATTTTTGCATAATGCAGATGGTGTTTAACAATTTCATGAACAATTGTTCGAGAAACATTGGGAAAATGCTCACAGATGTCATCAATTGTGACGCGCCGATCGTTCCTCACGAATTCGTCAACTGAGCTCACCAGTTGGTCTGTAATGACAGACGGTCTCTCCGAACGCTCATCGTCGTGTGTGTTCCCCCTCCCCATGTTGAAGTTGCGACACCACCGCCGAACAGACGACTCGTCCATTACATTGTCTCCATACACCTCCTTTAATTGGCGATGAATATCACATGGGCGAACGTTTCTTGCATTGAGGAATTTAATCACTGCCCTCACTTCACAACTGGCGGCGTTCTCAATTCTTTTAAACATTGTAAACAATCACAGAAACAACACAGGCAATGCTAGCGTCACGCAACTTGGCTCAGAGAAGGCAGACAAGCCACTGAAGCTATCTGACCTCGTCCAGCGGCTACTCGCGTCGTCAGCACTTCATGCGGCACGAACGGGTACTACTTTCCGGATGACCCTCGTATATGTATATATATATATATATATATATATATATATATATATATATATATATATATATATTCTGTACTTCCCGCTGAAATGTCCACCTTTCTCTTCTCGATATCCCTGCCAAGTCAAATCACCTCAGTAATCAATCGGAATACTTATTGGTTTGATAGGTGAGAATTCGATCTACTCTAACACTTTTGGCAAGCCCTCAAGGGAAGCGAAATCCATATATTAAGGGAAGATTTCCCTTTGCCGCCTCATGAATGAAGGAGTTTTAGAGTTCTCCGTCGATTTTTAAGTTTTGAGAATTTACAGAATCTTGCGAAGTCAAAAATGAAACAAAATGCTACAACATTTAAAAGAAAATTTAAAGGTATTTTAATGCGGAGACTGGGAGGTTTCGGAAATAAGATAACAGTTTACTCACTCAAAAACGACGGAGATGAAAGAGTAACCAGCATTTTAGAAAAGGTCAACTTATTGAATTCCTTCTTTCAAAGCATTTTTCAACGAGTGTCTCCGAAAGCTTTCCAGTTCTTTTTGCCCAACCGATGTCCAAAATTGAAATTTCATATAGTGGAATAGAATATTTGCTGAAAAACGTTAGCCTAAATACAAATCTTCTGTGCCCGATTAAATGCCAGCCAACATATTCTAGGAACTAGAATCGGAAGTTGTGCCGTACCTATAAATCACATTTAAGAAGTCCTTATTATGTCACAAGGTCCTCAATGATTGGAAATATTTAATCTAGCACCTATATTTAAAAGCAGCGGCAAGGCGGAACCGAGTGATTACAAACCAACCTCCCTCACATCCCTATCACGTTGGGTCATGGAACACATGATTGCTAGTTCCATGGTGAAACATCTCGATAGCCAAGAGTTATTGATGAAAAACCAGCTCGGTTTTCATAAGAGTAGATCCTCCGAAACAAAACTTATGCTTTTTGATCATGATAATTTGTGTCCGGGAGATACGGGGTCCGGGAGAACGTCCCAGTATTTCGTTTTTCTGGACCTTAAACAAGTTTTCGACCAAGCATCTATTGCAAGATGCTACAAAATCTAGATGCATATGTAACAATATTCTGAGCTGGATTAAAGACTCTTTGAACGATTGCGTACAAAGGGTAGCCATAGATGGCGATAGCTCCAATGCAGTTGAAGTCATTACATGTGTTCCCCGGAGATAAATCAATAGTACCTTTTTTAAGCCCTTCTTTATATTAACGAAATTGTTTCCGCAGTTATTAGTAAGATACGGTTATTTTATGACGACGCGGTGGTTTACAGAGAAATCCGTAGTCCTGATGATAAAGTAACAATAGCAGATAACCTTAATGCTGAACAACTTTGTTGCTACCCAGGGAAGAGACATTAAATTCTTAGTGTGCAGTGATGGATTTTTGGAAAAGAAGTAGTTTCCTTCAGAACGTCTACTTCGTCAAAAATAGCGATTTAGAGAGTTTATACCCAATTAAATTATAGGCATTACCCGTACTTACAGCCTCTCCTGGGTGAAACATTCAGGAAATGTGTGGATACGCTAGCTAAGCATTAGGATTTGGTAGAAGAGTTTTGGGGAAATTTGATGAGAATATTGAAGTTTAATTTCAATCCATTATTAAGACCCCCATGAAGGTGGATTGATTTCCACATCAGAACACGTGCAGCATAGAGGAGCAAGATTTGTAAAACGTTATCATGATAAACTGAGGAGTATATTAAGATTTTTAGAAGAACTAGGCTGGGAATCACTCAAGTTTAAATTACAGATTATATCTCTTTCATGTATGAATTCAATGCAATTCCGTCAAGAAATTATGCTAAAAATGTATAATTAGCAGTACTCTGCATTGTCGGGTTTCACCGCGTCGTTGTTTGATTCAGACAACAGTTTCGCCGAAGTTGACTTCGGCGAAACTGTTGTCTGAATCAAACAACGACGCGGTGAAACCCGACAATGCAGAGTACTTCAAACCACCGCCGCGAAAACCTACGCAGCCATGTATAATTAGCCCCAGTCATTACAGTGATAGAAGGGATTATGACAGTAAGATAAGATAGTGCAAGTTTAAAACCGAACGATTTAAAATTTTATTTTCCCCGCCAACGAAAGTGTTTTTCTTTTCCATTCTTGGTAACTTATTATGTTGCCACTGTTTCATCTCATCTTAGTTTATCTTTCCTTTTTATTACCAGCAGCATTATTGGTAGTGAAGTATGCACGTATCTAACTTAGAAAAATCGTGATGTGTGTATCCATTCAGTCTTTGTGTAGCCATCATGATTTACATTATCAAAAATATTTAACTTACACGCATGACTAAAAATTAAGAAAAACGTATTTTTTTATGTTGAATGCCTGTTGTTGAATCTCCTCCGGCTACAAACCCCAACGGTGGCGTGCAGGGCACCATGTAGATGTAGAATAAGTTACAGCTCACATTCCTCGCATCGGAATGGGTATCGTCAGCGGTGATTGGTGGAAAAATTTTGATCTCCGCATCCGCTTTCTCTATCAGATGTAACAGACTAACTCTTTATATGTCTTTGAGTTGTGCTCAAATATCTTCCGTCGTCAAAGTACGGCTTTTAGCCATTTTGTTAAATGTTTCAACAGAAGAAATGGATAGGCCGCGAACTCTTCGCGAATGAAGTGGGGAAACTAGCAAGTGTTGATGCATTATGGCCGAGAGGTGGGTAAAATACGGCATGAGGGGAAAGAATGGGCATCAATCATCAGGATGGAAAACTATAGAGTAACAGTTTGGCACTTAGTCGAAATTACGCATGAGTAAGCGGTGAAACAGAATGTATCGTGATCACCTGGAAATTACTAAGGACAAAAATGCTCCGCCCATCTTTCTAGGTGAAAATGTTAATTGCGAAATAGTCGTGTTAGTTACTATCGGTCACGTTTGCCGGGTGCGTGAGCAACACGCTCGCCTGCTAACTCAAAGTTTGCGGGTTCGAGTCTGCCTGGCGCCGGGGTGTTGCGTCAATTCTGGTGGTTCGGCCCCTGTGACACACCAGACGACAAGCCGAAGGCCTACCGAGATCCCACAGAACACACGGGAGTGCCAGACGAGACCGGAGAGTACAATAAAGGGGTGCTCCAAATCATGCAATTAAAAGACATTAATAATTGTTATAAAGTCGTGGACCGTCACATCCATTTGTGAATAGAAAACTTAAATTTGTGCATTGAAAATTTAAAATCAAATGAAAACGTTGACATTTCAAAATTGCATTCAAGCAATGAGACTTCAAAAACGGGTCAAATTTGTTTCTTCCAGCATTCTAGTGTTAAAAGGCTTACTTAATCGTTTGAATAACTTTCAACTGGGGAATGTACTTCAGATGCGAATGTGTTCCCGCGAGAAAACACTTAGGCCCACAATATTGCTCACCAATTTCAGTAAATGATTTGTGCAAAATTTCATATTCCGCTCAATTGCGGATGGAATTCAATTACAATGCGAACGTGCATAGTTCTCCGATTCCTCGAATACAAGGGATGAAAATGAATTGTTCAGTACACTGGACATTCTGGCACGCAGCCCTCCAACGGCATGCATGTTGCACGATTCGCTCGACGCGAATTTGCATGGAATCGGCGCAACTTGCTCACTCTCCTTCCCCTCCGCGTCTGATTTTCGCAAACGGGTGTGAACGACCGCCGGGTAAACGTGGAGGCGATAGTAAATGGGAAAAAAAGAAATAAGCGCGCATGCATTATGAACTTCATAAAGGAGTGAAGTGAAACGCAGAGGTGGGAGGAGGTGCGAGTCCAACTGCTATCTCCGCGTTTTCCAATTAACCCTCTTACTCCGTAACAAGGTCGATCCGGGCTTGGGAAGACAGGGGAGGGGGGGAGGGTAGTCGGCGCCCTAGAGGGCCCTCGATGGCCTATCATGAGTAGTGGACCCACCTAGTGGTGCCACTATAACCAGGCTTTCGATGGGCCCACCATCCTTAGGACCCAGCGATTCCGTAATACGTTACGATTTATCATGAATATCCCCTGCACTCGTTAATAGCCTCCTACACATATTCAGTACCTCAAAAAATTATACAATATCATTGAAAATCGGATTAGCACGGAATAGTTCCAACGTAAATTACGCGTGAATCGAAGACATTTCATTTGCCCTAAGTGGATGGAACTGCTTGGCCCGCCCGAGCGGTGACCGAGAGGTGTCTCTTCCCCGTAAAACATGGTCACGATTTCGGGATCCAGCCTGGGATCCAATCATGGACCTAGCCACGACAATCCCCAGCAGCATAAGTTGGAAGCAGAGTACATCTCCGAAGAGGTTTGAATTATTGCACACTCAATGTTATGAGTGTCGGTTGATTCATAAATACGAAATCAAATAGACGGAATCTAGAAAGGATAATTTTAAAATTTTACTCTTTCCGTGCACCATCAAGGAAAATGATAATTATGACCGAGGTCATCAAAGAGATTATAAATTTCACAAAATAATAATTAGTCAATAGGAAAGGTAGCAAAAGATTAAAAAGGAAGTATGTCAACTGCCTTCAGTTGCTGGCCATTGAAAAAAATTATAGATTCATATATATATATATATATATATATATATATATATATATATATATATATATATATATATATATATACATACATATTTTTTTTAAGGTAATCTACCGGTTAAGGTAGGTTTTTGGATGGACACAACTACCAAACAAATATTTTACTACTCCTAACAAAACACAAAATCCATCATCCTTCTCTATATCAGGTCCCTCTTCATCTCTGAGTACTTTCTTCCTCCCTTCATCCCGTCCAACATCCCTATCCTGTTCCTTCCCTTTCCTCTTTTGCCCAACATTCTACCCTCTATCACAATCTTCAACATCCCACTGCCGGTCAACACCCCCTTCATCCACTTTTCCTGCCTCCATAGGATTGCTCCCAACAAACCCCTCTCTTCGCCCACCATACCAAGTACTTCCTCATTTATTTTCTTCTCTGTCCATTTCACCTTCTCCATTCTTCTCCACACCCACATTTCAAAAGTCTCCAGTCTACGTCTATCCTCCTGCTTCAATGACCACGTTTCCGCGCCGTACATAGCTACGCTCCATATCAAAGTTTTTACGAGTCTTTTCTTAATATCCTTACTCAAAGTCCCTGTCATCAACTCCCTCCTCCTTGTGAAAGCCTCTTTGCCTAGCGCAATTCTTCTCCTTACGTCCCTACTACTTTGACCGTGTTGGTCCAAAACACTACCGAGATACGTAAACTGTTCTACCTGCTCTAGTTTTTGCCCTCCTATTTTAATGTTAAGCTTGGCCTTTTTCTTTCTAGAAAATCGCATAACCTTTGTTTTATTAATATTGATTCTCATCCCATACCTGTCGCACTGAACTTCCAATTCACTCAGCAATGCTTGCAGCCCCTTGCCTGACTGACAAACTAAAGCTTGGTCAACAGCAAACCTAACTGATTTTACGAATCCCCCGCCCACTTTCATTCCTACCTCGAGTTCTTCCCATGCCTTTTTGATCATTTCCTCTGCATACAGGTTGAACAGCAACGGTGATAATGGGCAACCCTGCCTTACACCCCTTCCTATCACTGCCCATCCTGACTCCCCGTTTCCCACCCGCACCTGAGCAGTCTGAGACATGTACAGGTTGCGGATTAGCCTCCTTTCCCTCCAATCTATTCCTATTTTCTGCAATATACTCATTAGTTTTTCCCAATTCACTCTCTCAAACGCTTTTACGCAAATCTACGAAACAGGCAAATACCTCCTGGTTGTGTTCTATATTCTTCTCGATTAATAATCTCATTACTGCAATGGCATCACGCGTACCTCTCCCCTTCCTAAACCCAAACTGATCATCCCCTAAGTAATCATTTGGCCTACTCTCTTTCCTTTTGTTTATGATCCTGAGAACAACTTTAGCTGCGTGTGATATCAAACTTATCGTGTTGTAGTCCTCACATGACGTGGCCTTTACCTTTTTCGGAATAGGAACTAAAACTGATCTCACAAAGTCATCCGGCCAGATTCCCTCCTCATAAATACTACGGATCAGCCCATATAGCCTCTTCCTCCCACATTTTCCTAAGCATTTTAAAAGTTCCACGGGAATGTTATCTACCCCCACGGCCTTATTTAGTTTCATCTCCGTTAATGCCCTTTCTGTCTCATTGTCTAGTATGCCTGGACCTAAGGTGTCTTCCTCTACGTCATTTTCTTTTTCAATGTCTAACTTTGTTGGTCTGAGTTCTTTACTATACAGTTCTTCTATATACTCCTTCCATCTCTCTTGGATCTTTCCTGCGTCAACTATTACCTTACCCGCCTTATCTCTAACTGTTAGCATAGCTCTTCCTTTCTTACATCCCGATAACGATTTAACTTTGCTGTACAGCGCACCGATTTCACCCTTCCTCTGCAGACTTTCCATATCCTCGCACTCCGTCTTCCACCATGCTTCATTTGCTTTATTTGTTGCCCGCCTCAATTTATTGTTCAATTCTTTGTACTTCATTTTGCCTAATTCCGTATTTATATTCTTCCATTTTCGCCGCTCATCCATCTTTGTAATCATCTCATCCGTGATCCATGGTATCCTAGTCCTTTTAGCGTTAACGGTTCCAATAGTGACTTTTGCGGCTTTAGACAACCCTTTCTTGATCATTTCCCATTTTTCTTCGATAGTCCTAAGCCCTTTACCATCCTCCATGATTTTCTCTACCGCCTGTTTGTATTCCTTCCTTTTCAACCCATTTAATGCTTCTACATTCCATTTTCTAACTCGCCGCCCCTGCCTTATCTTTTTGAAACGTACGCTACATTTCATAACAACTAAATTGTGGTCAGAGTCCGCATCCGCTCCCGGGAAGCTGTGTGAATTTATCACACTATTCCTAAACCTGTGTCTAACCAGGATATAATCTAGCTGATATCTTCCTGAGTCACCTCGCATTTTCCATGTATACCTGCGTGTTTTGTGGTGTCTAAACCAAGTGTTGGTGATGACTAACCCCTGTCTCCTGCAGAACTCAACTGCTTTCTCCCCGCGGTCATTCCTCGTGCCTAAACCGTAGTCCCCCACCTCATCACCATCTCTTCCTTCGCCTACCGTCGCATTTCAATCCCCCATTACTATCAAATGTTTCCCTGCGGGAACACACGCGATTATGTGCTCTAACTGATCGTATATCCTATCGATCTCTTCTTCCTTATGGTTGCTCGGTGGCAAGTATACCTGAATAATAACCAAGTTCGTCGGTTCTGCTTTTATCTCTACTAGTAGTATTCTGTCCGTTACCTGTTCTATGTTGACTTCGCTTCTTCCTACCTCTTTATTTAATACTATGGCAACCCCTCGTAGGCTCTCGTCCCCGCCGCTGTATATTATTCTATAACTATCACTCCAGTAATCCCCGCTATCCTTCGATCTCACCTCGCATAGACCTAAAATATCTATATTTCCCCTTTCCATCTCTCGCTTAACATTCTCCAATTTCCCTGTCCTCATCATTGTCCTAACATTCCACGTTCCTATTCTAACTAATTTGGTTTTCTTCTCCTGCGTCTTCTGTCCTGCTGCTGCTGGTTTTCCCTTGCAAGGGTTTCGTGGGATGACGACCGCGGAAGCCTTGCCTCCCCCGCTGCCGGGCACGACACACGGCCGATTGGGCCGAGCCCCGTGGTTGCCAGGACTCAAAATATCTCTATTGTCCATCATATTTTTCTTGGGAATGATAATTGAGGTGGTTTCCCGTTGCCTTCCTCAATAGTGTTTTTAAGGTGACACCATCACTTACTGGCCGCCCCACTGGGGTCAGACGCCATTATAGCCGCCTCACTGAGGAACAGACGCTGCGTGGACTACCTTTCGTCTGGCTCCTAACCTTCGACCTATCTGGCATGGGTGACCCTACCAGGAGCAATTTTTATTACCCGCCAGCACAGCTCTAGGGGTCATCGGAACGCACAAGCCCTTCCACCACGTCAAGGTTGTAGTCCGGGGAGGGATACATACATATATATGTGTATATATATATATATACACACACACACACACATATATATATATATATCTATATATATATACACACACACACATATATATATCTATATATATATACACACACACACACACACATATATATATATATATTTATATATATATATATATATATATATATATATGCATATATATGGAGATTCCGAAAAAGGCAAAGGCAAAGGCTACATCATGTGAGGACTATAGGACAATAAGTTTGTATCCCACGCAGTTAAGTTGTTCTAAGGATCATAAACAAAGGATAGAGAGTAGGGCAAATGATTACTTAGGGGATGATCAATTTGGATTTAGGAAGGGGAGAGGTACGCATGATACCATTACAGTAATGAGATTATTAGTCGAGAGGAATATAGAATACAACCAGGAGGTATTTGCCTGTTTCGTATATTTCGAAAAAGCGTTTGAGAGAGTGAATTGGGAAGAACTAATGAGTATATTGCAGGAAATAGGAATAGATTGGAGGGAAAGGAGGCTAATCCGCAACCTGTACATGTCTCAGACTGCTCAGGTGCGATTGGGGAACGGGGAGTCGAACGGATGGGTAGTGTTAGGAAGGGGTGTAAGGCAGGGTTGCCCATTATCACCGTTGCTGTTCAACCTGTATGCAGAGGAAATGATTAAAGAGGCATGGGAAGAACTGGAGGTAGGAATGAAAGTGGGCGGGGAATTCGTAAAATAAGTTAGGTTCGCTGATGACCAAGCTTTAGTTTGTCAGTCAGGCAAGGGGCTGCAAGTATTACTGTGTGAATTGGAAATTTAGAGCGATAGGTATGGGATGAGAATCAATATTAATAAAACAAAGGTTATCCGATTCTCTAGAAAGAAAAAGGCTAAGCTAAACATTAACATAGGAGGGCAAAAACTAGAGCAGGTAGAACAGTTTACGTATCTGGGAAGTGTTTTGGACCAACACGGTCAATGTAATAGGGATGTAAGGAGAAGAATTGCGCTAGGCAAAGAGGCTTTCACAAGGAGGAGGGAGTTGATGACAGGGACTTTGAGTAAGGATATTAAGAAAAGACTCGTAAAAACTTTGATATGGAGCGTAGCTATGTACGGCGCGGAAACGTGGTCATTGAAGCAGGAGGATAGACGTAGACTGGAGGCTTTTGAAATGTGGGTGTGGAGAAGAATGGAGAAGGTGAAATGGACAGAGCAGAAAACAAATGAGGAAGTACTTCGTATGGTGGGCTAGGACAGGGGTTTGTTGGGAGAAATCCTATGGAGGCAGGAAAAGTGGATGAAGGGGGTATTGACCGGCAGTGGGACGTTGAAGACTGTGATAGAGGGGAGAATGTTAGGCAAACGAGGAAAGGGAAGGAACAGGATAGGGATGTTGGACGGGATGAAGGGAGGAAGAAGGTACTCAGAGATGAAGAGGGACCTGATGTAGATGTTTTGCTAGGAGTCACAAAATATTTATTTAGGAGCTGTGTCCATCCAAAAACCTACCTTAACTGGTACATTAGCTAATAATAAATGTATGTGGGTCGCGGTAGTCCAGAGGGTAGAGCGTTAGACTGCCGACTGGAGGGGTCCGGGTTCGATTCCCGGGCAAGTCTCTAGGCACCAGCAGTTTCACCCAAGCTATTTGATTTTTAATAGGGTACCAGATCTTCCTGGGAAACCATAACCGGCACTGGGAAAGGAACTGGCTCCCCTACCCTGATGTGTGAATTTCACACGCCGTCGGGCTTAGTACTACTGGGTGAACTCTACCATCACCTACCAAACCGAAGTTTCCTTGACCGGGACCTATATATGCCGAATAAATAGAATGATAATTAGACCCTAAAATTTTTTTTATAAATTACAGCTTTTTTTATAGATATTACCACTGTCACCCTTCATCAGATAACATGTTAGCTATTTAATGTAATATTTCCTAAATGTTTACTAATGCGCCAAGAGGTTAGCGCATGCCCGGTGTGTAATAACCCCTAGTAACGCATTGACGGTAAGTAGGTCATCGCTTAACGTATACGAAGTTCATCTTTCTCCATTTCTGTCGTGCTTCGTTCAGCGAGATTATTTCGTGGCAACTTGTTTGCGATGCCCGCGGCCGAAATCGAGCCGGGGGGCGTGCTGTGTTGGGCGCCAATGAGTGGTATTTGAAGGGCGGCATTTTCGTTACCCGTGGCGCCAACGCGGACCGCGAGCGCGCAGTTTGTAGTGGCCGCTGCCCTCTACCTGGTTGACCTGGTTGGAACGGGATGCCCTCCCGACTTCACCCAAAGGAGATAGGATTCCTACTCGGGCCGTGCTGACACGTGGTATGGCACGCGGTTTTTCGCAAAGGATTCGTGATTTAAATTCGAAATGATAATGAATGTAAAAGGAGAAACATCCAAAGTTATCACTCTACTCCGTAGGATTAAAGGATTATTGACGTTGTTCCAATGCAAAGGAAGGCAGTGGAAGGAAAAATAATGAGTTTTTTTTCAAAAAAGAGTTATTATTAATACTCATTCACCTAATTTATTTTGAAAATCAATATTGTGACATTATAAAAACTAGATATATTTTTTAGTTTAATGCATAATGTATTTGTGATATAATTTTCATTTTTGACTCTACTATTTCGTCAGCGTCAGCCGTTGCAAGTATAAACATGTTCATTTTGCCCACGGCGACAACGTAGCTAACATGTGAGCCCACATTGACCCTTTGCTTTCAGCAAAACAATTCGTCAGCCGAGGTCTATGTGATGCCATAGGAAGCTTACAGAGAGTCTGTCCTTACTCGCAGCACAGCTAGAATATGGTTTCAAATGTTCAAGAGGAGAGGAAGTCAATTTAAAAGGTTGATGTCCCCCGAGCGCAAGTCACTGCTATTACGGAAGTAAATATTAACAGGGCTACTGCCGTTGTTAGATGTTGTCGAACAATGTTTAGAGTACTATCATAAATATTGAAAGTTAATTGGGTGCTATCCACACGTTGGTGGCAGAAAAAAATTGTTTATCACACGCATTCCTGGGTTCCGCGAGTTCCACCTCAAAAATTCAATAGTACGTGTCTAGCAAACGTCAATATGAAGTGTGTTTTTCTTCCTCCCTATGGTCCAGAACTAGCTCAATGTGATTCTTTGCTGTTTCTGAATGTGAAAAAATACCTCCATCGAATGCGTTGTTCATCATCAGACGCAGGTTTTAGCAAGTTGAGCATGCTTCCAATTTCAACGGTTGTCGCTGACATACGTGATACTCAAGTAAAATCAATGAAATGTCTACCGCATACACCTTAAAAATTAGGGCTGAACAATAACATTTAATGAATATTTAGTACGACAAATGATGCGAATAGAAAATATTCATCATCACTCTTCATCGAGCAGATATCCAATGGAATTTTTTTTCAAAACACGGATTTGTATGCTTAGAAAAACACGTCAGGTTGCCTCTATCTCGTAAAAACCATTGTCTCCTTGCCCGTTCCTACACGTCGGAAAGCGATATGTTCGCGGTTGCCTGAAAAATATTTGGACCAGAAACGCGAGTGAATAAAAACAACCAGTGTTTCCGCATGGCTTATAATAGCAGAGATATTCGGTTGTTAGCGTTCCTTACGGCTATTGCCATAGACCGTCATTTGAAATAGCAGATCTTTAGGCTGACTCAACGCCCATACCTGAAATGAGATCAAGCGAATCGCATTACCAAGCCTGGGGGCGGTCTTGAATTGATTTAGAAGACTGGCCGACCGTTTGGCATTCCCTGATGTGAAACGATTTGTGTCGGACATTCTTCCGGAAGATTGGTGACTGATGGCACCCTAGGGGGAAACTGAATAAAGACTAATCAAGTAGCAGATTTTGGTGCTAAAATTTCGTAAACGAGATGAATAAACAGTGAAATAAAGTCGAAAGTTGTGAATAATTATGGTGACCAATACTGTGTAGAAATATTGCACTCATATTAAACGAATAGGCATAAATCAATCGAAAAAAACATTGCTGGTCCAACCAGTGGGATAGTCAATATTTAGATATTTCACTCAATGTAGGTTTGCTGTTTGTTTTTGCATGGGTTCTCAAAAAAGTGATTCAATTTTGGGGATCTAAGGGAGCTACAAGTGTATTGACGCAGGCATAATATTCTATAAAATTAAAACGTTTTTCATTCATTCACTCTTAAAATATATGGTAAAAATTTGATTCATTTATCATTTTTTAAGTTTGTACGTAGGTCAAAGAGAGTATGTTCCTCTGAACAAAATGTCTATTCACCGTCTGCTATTGAGGGAGGAATCTACGATGACACAATGCCCCATAATTCGCTTCAGAGGCTTGTGGGGGGTCCAAGGAGGTTTGGGACATAAGCAGTAAAAGCAGAAATATTAGTTCATATATATGTAGACTTGAATACATGCCACCTCACATATAACTCTCATATTCATGTATGCCAACATCTACCATACAATTATTGTTGCGTTGGAACAAATTATCTAATTATTTTCTTCAAGTTTGTTTGATTAGTTTGCACTCCTGGGTTCAAACTTGTAACGTTTCCGCATTGAGCTGTCGCGTGGTTGGCGGCCGCGACATCATTGGTGAGAGCGTAGCACAGAATGAGAGAGTCGTATTCAGTTTATGCGTCTTTTATTTAGCCCTTATCAAGCAATGGGGCTTAGGCACCGGGGAGTAGGGACGAACGAGCGGGGCAAGGCTGGGCATCTCTGGTGTGGTCGTAGGAGCCTACGACCGACGGACACAGATTGGGTGAGGAATGAGGGAAGGAGTCGGGTCGTCGCGATAGGTGCAGGGAAGGGCTGGGCGTCTCTGGTGTGGTCATAGGCTCGACCGATGGACTCAGAGACAGGGTATCGGGTGAGGAATCGGGAAGGGAATGGGGGTCCTGCTCCAGGAGCGTCTCGCTTTATGTAGCATCGCGCCTTCGGGGGGGAGGGACTTCAAAGTAGCTACATAGTAGCTACATTGTAGCAACAAGGGAATTGGGTAGCGGACATTGTCTTGCCTTGGTTTCCGTGAAAGCCGCACTACATCGCCATACATTGTCTGGTATGCTGGGGGTACTCCTTGGGAGAGTTAACCAATAGTGGGGGTTTCCGAGAAACCCACACTACAGAGCGAGGAAAGAACGAATGTCTCTCTGCGACGTTGTCCATCTCTCTTATTTAATTCCAGGGATAGAATCTGCCAAAATCATTGAATGTCATTATAATTCACCTTGTGTCACAAGGAAACGCAGGTATACCTTTCTAAAAATCCAAATCTTGCCTGGTCAGGCTTTAAGCCTGAATCCTACAGAATTCCTATGGCTCTGAGTCGCTTCTCATAGCAATTGGTAACACTCATAGCAGATTTTTTCTAACCTATCGAGTACTTCAATTAACGAGGTCTCCTATGAATCCCAGATAATTGCCGCGGCTTCTAAATTTGAGCTAACCACGAAACTCGTAAAGGAAGCAAAAACTCTCTAATCTTTTCATTATATCTTCCTGTGTCCCGCCTGATGAAAGCTAGCTTCTTGAAGGACAACCCGAATATTTCTTTCATGTGCGTACCCCATGTTTATACATTTCCAAGTCGTAAATCATCACTTACTCCGTGACCTACTTCTGTGGCAGCTGGAAGGTAGATATGCATAGATGTAGATGAAGGTAAGGGAGAATGACGCCACGGGAAAGAATGAAACTCCAATTTCAGCTCTCGGATGTTGATTTTACAACTGCAAAATAAGTGATATCGACATTTCGTCCACCACACACCCACCGAAATGGCAACCTGAAAAACTCGTTTACCGATACATTCACCGCTGCCGATTAAATTACGACCCTTCTCGTTCCCATAGCCGTCTTATTTTTTGTATCAGCCGTCGAAATTATTAATAAAGTCATCCTCGCCAGTCAGTACATGGAAATCCTCCGAAGAAGTTTCTTTTTGAACACCCCTACCGCAGTGAGAAACCCGAAGTTTGGATGCTGTGGTGGCGGCAAGATGGAGGTGCGTTTAGTATTACGAACGAGCGAGTGAGATGGGATGGTGCGCGGCTGCCTGGGGGGGCGAGAAGGGAGAGCAGGGGGGGGGGAGGCTCAGCGATGGAGCGCCGGAATTCGGAGGGTAGGAATGGGGTAAGTATCTTATTCTTCAAAATTCATCCATTTCGAAAAACACTGATTACAGCATTAAACAAAGTACGGGGAATAGACTTCAGATTCATGAAAAATTCTCGAGCAAAGAGTCACTTTTTCGAAACAAGGTCTGGGATGCAAAGTACCTTTGGATACACAAAGACTCAAAGAGCATTGAACCTATTACAAATATACAAATCGTGTGCTTTCGTACCCCACAAAGAAGGTATAATTCAGCCCTCCAATTTCATAATCTGAACAGGAAATGGTCACAAAATAAGAGAGATAGACTTCCGAATGGATTGATGCAAGCATTATTTTTCCCCGTGCACTATTCGCGACAACAACTCAAGGGGGAAAATACAAGCCAGAAATGGATGTGCGCTGGCGAAAATAGGAACACAAAAGTGACAGTCGCCTCAACTCAATTTACGGCAGACGTCCTAATGCCTCCCACCATGTGCCTTTATAGGGGGTGTCGTGTGGATAAAGGTGTAGGGCTAATGAATTCGTGAAATGTCCGCCCTGCATAAGTGAAATGCCAACTGACAATTTAAGACAGCGCTGCATGTGATTCCGCCGTCTCGGGTGGTTTTCCTCCTTTGTCTTCCAGTGTAATCAGTTGAGTAGTTGCTAACAGCATGATTTTCGTAACGTGTTGGAATGTCAACTCCTCGTGGTCCCCCGAGGAGGAGGACAGTGACTCCCGGACGGGTTGACGATCGGGCAGGGGGACGGAAAGGGTGGCGAGGGGGGGAAGGCGTGTCGGGTGCCGCGCACCACGTGGCCGTCTCCCCTTCCCTGCACCGTGTGGTGATGAACGCGAGCGGTGTCACCCGGTGTGGGAGCCGGGAGGAATCGCGGCACCCGCCCGCCGCCGCCTTAAATTCCTCCTGCAGATCCCTCCCGTGTTTCGCTTTCGCCGCCAATAATTACGCGAAGTTCGTCACGGCCGTGGGTGGGAGTCGAGCATTCTATTCCGGTAATCACGGCTTCCTCCCGGATCGAGCGGATCGGTGACTCACCATTCGTCGCGAGTGCAATCGTGGCCAGCGGGACGCTCTTCGTCATGGCGCGTGCAGAGGGCGAGGTGCTCGAAGCCCGCCCCAGCACCACTGCTCAGGGTGAGTCGGCCCCGCCTGGTGGGGTTGACGACAATGTGGGAATGAAGCGATTCCGCTGCCCACCGCAGGAATGTGACATAATCACCACGGAAGTCCGAATGACGTGGTGGAACTAGCGTTAATCAAAAGGACTTATCCTACATGGTTTGCATAAAAAGTATCGGACAGTTTTTTAAACATTTATTTATTTCAAATATTGCTACAATTCCTCAAAATTCTTCCTCAAATTACATCTCTTGAGCATGGAAATCCTTTTACCAGCGGCTTTTTCACCACTCGAAGACTCCCTGGTGGGCGGATTCCGGAAGGTTCTCATGGGTACGCGTGTAGGCTTCTTTGACGGCACTTCGGGGCCCATAGTTCGGGTCTTCGCATAGTTCTTTTGAGGTAGGATTTCACTTTTGGGAATGAGAAATAGTCTGCTGGTGCCAAGTCGGCACTGTACGGAGGTTGGGGAATCGTCGCTATGACGTTGCAGAAGGTCTTCGTAAGCAGACACTCGACTCTGCTCTTGGTCGCCCGTCAAGACCTTTGGGACGAGTTTAGCGCAGATCATTCACATTGCTATATTTTCAGTAATAATGGTGTGCACTGTAATTTTATCAATGCCAGTACGATCTGCGAACATATGCATATTTAACCGACGGACTAAATTCAGCATTTCACGCACACGTCAGGAAAAAATTGTTAACGGTAGTTCTTATACAGAACTTGTAGGTCGACAACCATTCTACTTTCTGCGAGAGAGAGGCTCCAAATCTGTTTATGCCCTCTTTAACTTCTTCTTCTACATGGTGCTCTGGATTACACCGCTAGGGTGTGCGGCATGAGGTGATTTAAATTCGATAATTTGTCCAAATGGTTACACATTCAGCAAAATAAACGGATCCAGAACCAAATGAATAATAATCGTACACGTAATAGCATTTGAGGAAGACTCTAGACAGCGGAGGTAATTACTGTCACTGTCAAAGAGATGAAGGCAAGCAAAGATAACAGCGAGGTAGGAACTCTTGCCCTGTAAATGAAGTAAGTCGCCAACGATCCAAGTGGACTCGATTGGTTAGGTGTGGAACGCACTCATCGCCAACTGGTAGTACTGCTGCACCTCCCGCGAAGATTGAAAGTTTTACGCTCTGTTTTAAGCGATATGCAGCCTGCTTTCATCTCCACATCTACCATACACCTAGTAAGGCGTCGTAAGTCTGTGTGGCGGGGGATTTTAAGGGCTCCAGCCATGCCTGCCGTAATATCAGTTCATGTAAATCAGGCCGGTCTTTTGTTGATCGCACCTTGTATACACTTGAATACATGCTAGCTCATGTACAACAATCGTGCTCACGCATGCCCATATTAACAGTGAAATATTTGTTACACTTTACCAGTCCATCAAATTGAACTATTCGAGTTAATTGAATTTTTTCAGCCTCTTGGGTTCGAATTCGTTATAATTACCTATCGTGTGAGGGAAGAATGAATACTTTAATCTGCCTGTTACGGCGTCTATCTCTCTTATTTTATCCCGGCGGTCGAATCTGCCATCATAAATTGGTGTCATAATGACTCCCTCGCTATGTTAAGAAAACTTAGGTGTCCTGCACCTTTCTAAAAACCCTCCAAGTCTCGCCCGCTCTCTTCGTAAATCAAAAGGCTCCCAGCTTACATCCCACAGCAGGCTCGAGACTATTATCGCCTCTCGTAGCAATGTTTAATGCACCCAGCAGATTTTCTCTGAACCTTATTCCATTCTTTAATTAACGTTTTCTCCCATGGATCCCAGACACTCGCCGCGTATTCTAAATGTGGCCCAATCAAAAGCGAAGTAACACCTCTCCCTTACTTTTCCAGTATGTTCTCGTACAACCCGTCAAATGAAACCTGGCTTCTGGTTAGAACGGCTAGCGTTAAGCTTACTCGAAGAATATTATTCTAATGAAAGTGCCTGACGAAATATTTGATGGTTGTGTGACACCAAAGGATTTTTATCTGCTCCGTAATGCATAAGCCGATCTCATCTATTTCATCATTATTTCTTGTGTATCGTTTCTTTTACGTAATAATTTTATTGATGTGTGGTGTAAAATTAAAGGTAACAGCTTAATTTTCTATTTCTATCTTTTTTTCTTGCTGATTGATTGATGTTAATGAGATAGGGATTTTCTTGTTTTGTGTTAGAGATTTGTGTGTGGAAGTTTCCTTTAAATGTAGCTTTTTTTACTGACTGATTTTATTTATAATCATTTGTGATTACTTGGGACTTGTGTGCCATCTGACACTGTCTGTCTGGACATGTAAATTTTAATAGTAATAATAATTTTATATATATATATATATATATATATATATATATATATATATATATATATATCGTTTAAATGATTACTTTTACACAAGAAACATAATTTATCTATACATTTAGCTTACATATGATGAATTTTCTCCAATAAACTTTTAGCCTAAAACTTTTGTGCTCTACATTTTCTGATATTTAATCCTCACCCCCATTCTTCACACCACTTAATATATGGTTCAAATCTTCAGAGAGTAGCACGCTATGCGTGGGAGTCCCTACTGTCCATAAATGGAGATAGCGGGATAACAGATTGATAAGTATCAGTAAATGGGCGGGAAGTCTTCATCTTCATTCCAACTCTCGGTATTCTTATTTTAGAAACTTCCTGCTTCTGTTGGCATGCCGACCATTTTTTTCTTTGATTTTACGGTCCATCTCCGTACGAAATGTTGGAAAAAACACGACTCTTGGGGTCAATCGTTCTATTGAGACATTCTCTGGCGAGCTCAGGTGATAACCTCCGGGCGGCGAATCGGGAGACTGTGGCTTTTTCGATCTCGCGTGAGTGAAAGATAAAACGGCTTCGTCCAAGCGAATACGCAAAATAACCGAACTTTTTTCCTGTACATGACCATCGGTGTGCGAACTCATTTCCGCCAATTATATCGCAAATACTGTTTAAGAAAAAAATCAAATTACAGAGGTTGTGAGAGATGGCTTTTAAGAAATAGCTAAAGGCACGATGAGAGAAGAAACGTAACTTAGCCAATAGTTAACAAGACTTATCTTTCCCTTTTACCTGGAAGAGATATAAAAATGCCGATGAGTAATAAGTTCAAACATAAGTTATTAAAGCCCAAAATCAATATTATTTGTGGGGCATAATTACTTGTAAATAAAAGGAGCAAATACATACATGGCATGCCAACCGAAAAGAAAAGTGAAAAATAAGAGCAGTGACAAACAAGACATATCTGCTTGGTACCCTTCAAGACACCACTAGGGTGTGCGGCAAGCGGTGATTCACCACCAGAGTTGCAAAATCAAAAATGAATTATTTCTTACTACTTTTTATTTGCAATGAATAAGAAAAATTATTCAAACGATTTATATCGTGATAACTAAGGGCAAATATCATTTATTCCTTTGAAAGAAAAACTTTGGTACTTTTAACGTCTACAAACTATAATAGACAAGCAACTATTTCGCGTCCTTAATAGCCAGTTGCAAGCAAAAGCAAGTATAGCGGAAACATTCCGGAAGCCCATTTATTTCCAGCTCGAGTTAGGAGTTTGCGACCAGAGATATTACCGAGAGGCACATTTATTAACAAAGGGCTGCTAAGCAATACCCTCGAAAAGTCAATTTGTTCCACGAGTGCGGATTCATGTAGTATTACAAGATAGACATCTTCCACCAAAAGATGCCGAAGAGAGATGCTACATGCAATGATCGTAACTGAGCGACAGTTGGATCCGAACACTCCCACGATCAAAGACACCGAGACCCCTGCGGACTCGCAGAAGAAAGTGTTTGCAAATAGGGATCAACAATTCACACAGCACTTTGATTTTCAAATTTAACGTTAAATAGCTCTCCTTCTTAGGGAATTCTAAAAAAGATATGCCGGAATATTTGTAGAGACTATGTAATTTAGTTCTAAAAACATAACAGTGGTTGGAGCGTAAATTTGAAATTCTTTTTCGCGACACACCTTAATTATTGAAGTTGGGAGAATGGGACCGCTCTTTTATACGAGTCCGGTGGATTGGCGTGTGTAAATTGCAAGGCTTATTTCGCGCGTTTTAACACATCACGGGCTCACGCTATGCCATATCTTTGTCATAATTCTGGCACTGCATTGTACCCTGCAAGCCACCACTCGGGTTTGTGGCATGGGGTGTTTCAACACAGTGCACGGATCATCAAAAATTAGTTTTCTCTCAATTGTTCAAATACAATACGTGTATATGATATAAAGTAATTCAAATAATGTAGGTGATGATTACTACAGGTGCATGCACTACAGTGCCTACGTGAGATTTAGTACTTCTCTACGCGTAGGGCAGCTGTTAACAGCAGGGAGGACAGCAGAAGGACAGTTCATGCTGACTTTAGATTCTGGTCTGATGTAGCATCAGCGAATATGCCCGTCATAAAAAAATACGCTGCCAATATTCTTTGTTTGTATTTCGTTCTTTTTTTGCGATTTGCGAACTCAGGGAGGATATGATTACCTTTTTTAATTGGGTCAGGGATAACTGAGTGCCGGATTTGTCGGGCTGGGTATCTTTTCAGTCGGACAAACTATATTGGGGTCAAATAAAATGATTGAAAGAATCAACCTCCATACCACACAGCGGAGAGGGAAACGGCACGAAATAAATAAAATGTCCTGCGATTGTTGGGTCCCTTGGAGAGGATGAATGAGTGTCGAGTTCCCAAACGGATATAACGGCAAGCGAAGAGTAAAGGACTCGAAGTTGAGGACTGAACCGAGAAACCCATGAATAGTGAACGTGTCGAAAAGACTCTTCTCTCTCACGACAGCAAAGAGAATTGGAGTCTTGGAAACAGAATGGAATCTATGAAATAATACGCACGTATGCATGTATGAGTGTGGAGGGACGGACGAAGAACTTAAGGACAGGGCAATGTGGATGAAATTTGCAAAATGGAGTTTCCTGAAACAGCCAGCCTATTCGCGTGCTTTTTCATGACTTTGCCTAGTCCGAGAGGGAAAGGTGTGAAGGCACATATGTGTTATCAAACTCTGGGATAATTGGCCGCACGAATGGGGGTGGGGGCGAAGGCAGGGGGTAGGGGGGTTGGAGCGAAGGGAGGGGAAGGGGGGAAGGGAGCAGGTGGCCCAGCCAGTCGCCCTCGGCGAAAGGGAATGGAGAACGGTATCCCGTTTGGCCGTTTCACTTTCATTCGGGCCCTCCCTCCCGAGGTCGCGGGAGGGAGGGCAGCTCTCGGGCCGCCCCGCGGACAGTTGGCCTCCTTGCGGGCACGCGTGACGTCAGGAGACGGGGAGGGCAGGCCTTCTTCCCTCGTGTGCCCGCGAACGAGCTTCGGTGCCGATCGCGGGCTCTCCAGCAGCAATGAATGAGAGGATTTATGGATAACGGGGAGGAGGGACTAGAAGGGAGAGATGGGTAGGGATGCGGGAGGAACGGGGGTGGGCGATGGGTGGGAGGAGGAGAGGACGAAACGCACGCCGCCTCCGTCCTGAGCCATCCGTTGGCAAGTTAGCGCTTTGGGGCACGTGGCAAATGCATTTGCAGAGAGCTAAAGGATGGACGCCAACTAAGCTATATTGCCCTCTCATCCAAGTTTATCGGAAATTTTCCTAAAGAAATTGCATAATGTTCAGTGACATATCCGCTGCATGGCAAGATTCTGCGTTGAGTTTATCGATTACTGATCTGGGGATTCCTGTTCTAGCTCCATAATGACAGTCCTATTCGAAACTATATTTTGGTGATTTTCTGTGGTCCGTGCCATTCAGGAAATATGCTGGCATTTTATAAAATGACATTGCCAGACCATCGCGTGAATTTCACCCTGCCAGTGCCACAACATGCACAGACTAGCACCATGGCATCCCATCATCCACCAAACCAAAAAATATTAAGATCGTTGCTTTTTCAATTATTTCTAACGAAATTTATTTATTGTGGAGTTAATTGTTACCATCGCGAGCACTGAGACTTCCGAAATATTATAAACCTCGGGGAATGTAAAGCAGGCGATTCACCATTTCTCGTACACAATGTCACCATTTGTGAAATCAAAACGCGACTACTTGCCGGCCCTCAAATTCCACAAGCGTGAAATGTAGGACGCAGCATCGACATTATGGATCCCATTTATCTTTCTCTGGAAAGGGAAAGCCAGAAATCTGCAGCAAAAGATAAAAATACTGGGCATATTCGAAGAGTATAAGACTTGAAAAGTTTAATTAAACATTTAAACTAGTTGCGAATGAGAACAAAGTTCAACGTACCTATGCAGTGTCATTTATTGATTGCTTTTAAAGTGACTAGAATTATTGTTTTGATTCAGCAGTCGTTTCCCTGTCGGCGAATGGAGAGAAAAATGTCCACGAAAATCGCTGCTACCGCCAGTTGCAAAGTTCGTGCTGTGATTCGATTTTTGTGTGCACAAGGACCATCAGCTGCCCAAATTCATCGGGAATTGTGTGTGTAGTCTATGGACTACAATAATGTGCGAAGGAAAGTTTAGATTATGATGTCGAGACTTCAAAATGACCGCACAAATGAAGGGCGGAGTAGCAGGCTCAGTATCCTGAGCAATGGAATCGTTTAATAAGTGGACCAAGAGCTGCGATCTGATCGACAATTAGTGCTCTGCCAGATTGTTTTTCCTCTTGTTAGACGGACCGCTATTTACACGAAAAGATGAGCTGCCACGCATTGTGTATATTGTGGGTACTGGAAATGCAATACCGACCGACAGGAACAGCAAAGAATGTTGAGTGGACGAGCGTTTTTGTACCGACGCTATCCCCGGACCCGACCTTGCACCCGGCGACTATTTCCTCTTCTCGTACTTGGAACAGTGGCTTGGAGGACAACGATTTGAAGACGACGAGGAACTCGAGACCGCCATAGCTTCAAATTTCTGATGACGACATTCTATTGTTCAAAGGGATTTTAGAAGTTGGTGCTGCGTTATGAAAATGTTAAGTAGTGAACGAGGATTGTGTAGACAAACGAAGTATGTGTGTAGGAAACTAAAACTGCCAATGAAAACCTTTTTTAACTAATATATTTTTTGTGACCAAACGGCCCTTACTTTTCGATTACACTTCGCATCACTTAATAAATAGTTCTCTTTGATTTAAAACGCATATTCGTCGGACGAAAATATATTTAAAATATATTAAAATGTTGGCAAAAACTTCGACTTGAAATTGATGTTTTAAATGCGGGAACGAATGAAGTACCTTTACGAATCTCTATCAACCAGGTACAAAATAAAACAAAGACTCAGGACTCAGAAATTTGATTCTTTTTGCCTATTTTCCAATTAATTGTTTCATGGAAGCTTAAGTCTGCAATTGTGCACTGAATATCTGAATGCCACCGTTTCTTAAGTATCTCTTCCGCTTCAACTTGGCATACGAAGAGCTGAGACGGTATAATTTGAGGAAATTACTTTTGACGACCAAAATTTTAGTTCCTCAAAAATTATTCCAAATGGTGAAATAAGGATAAACTCCAAAACTAGTAAAATTAAAGAAATCTTTAATAGCTAAGATTTTGCTTTGACTAAATGGCACCCAAGTGAAAAGGAATGACCGGCACTCCGAATTTAAAAGGGCATAATGGGATATATTCCCAGTATGTGAAATTATATAAGATTTTTTACTTTCGACAATTAAATATGAAGAGATATCTTTTAAACTGTCTTCTAAACTACATATCTCTCCCTAATCCTCTCACACGGTTGATAGCCATGGGTTTAAAACAAACTGCTCATACAGAGGCTCATGACGTTTCAATTAAATTTCAATTAAAATGTTTGGGTAGGAATTTGATCAAAACTAAAGATAATTTCATCCTTTTCATTTTTATAATGTCTTTATCGTTGATTTATTTATATGATGGAAACATTGAGATCATTTTCGACGAAGATTATGGGAGTAAACAGATCAAGAACTGGTCTGTATCGCAAGGGAGTATGTTAAGTTACGCACCAGCAGTTGAGGACTAAGAGACTAAAGTCTTCATGGTACTCATTATGACGCTTGATGTATCATCAATTGCAATTTTAATAACAATAACAAGCAAAATCTGAAAGCGAAAGAAGATTGAAAATAAACCACAACAAAGAAATAGGTAAACTGATTGTCGGGAAATAGCTAGTCAACTAAGTATGTCACTACACAAGGCTTACGTCGAGTGGGGCAATTTTTTGTTAACAAACATTGAAACAAAGGGGAGGATGTTGTGCCAAAAAGAATAATGAGAGAAGTGTTATTGTCCAAGAGAAGAAAGCGAAGACCAAGAAGTCTGAGTGGACTAATGACACAATAGAAGATTTGAGACACACGAGAAGAAAATAATGAAACAGGACAGCAAGTAAAAGAGGCAGATTGTGGAATCGGCCAACACTTGCCAGGGGTTGTCAAACCATATGACGAACAATCTGAAAACGTAGCATATAATTCAGGAACAAATCCATTCAAATAGATCTCACGGCAATGAAATTAAAACTTAAAACTTGAAATTTATTAAAAACCAACCTTTCCCACCGGGATTATATCCATCAACTGGAAGTATAAGTACATCTGTATACATACGTAAGTTGCCTCAAGGGTGTGTGGCGGGGGATCTTAGGGCACCAATCACATATATACAGAAATATTAGTTAATGCCTACGCTTGAATACATATTAGCTCATTTACAACCCTCGTGCACTTACACCATTCAAATAGAGTTACCCTTTAACAAGCTATCAAATTAAAGTATTCGAGTTAATTGAATTTTTTCAGCCTCTTGGGTTCGAATTCGTTACAATTACCTATCGTGTGAGGGAAGAATGAATACTTTAATCTGCCTGTTACGGCGTCTATCTCTCTTATTTTATCCCGGCGGTCGAATCTGCCATCATAAATTGGTGTCATAATGACTCCCTCGCTATGTTAAGAAAACTTAGGTGTCCTGCACCTTTCTAAAAACCCTCCAAGTCTCGCCCGCTCTCTTCGTAAATCAAAAGGCTCCCAGCTTACATCCCACAGCAGGCTCGAGACTATTATCGCTTCTCGTAGCAATGTTTAATGCACCCAGCAGATTTTCTCTGAACCTTATTCCATTCTTTAATTAACGTTTTCTCCCATGGATCTCAGACACTCGCCGCGTATTCTAAATGTGGCCCAATCAAAAGCGAAGTAACACCTCTCCCTTACTTTTTCAGTATGTTCTCGTACAACCCGTCAAATGAAACCTGGCTTCTGGTTAGAACGGCTAGCGTTAAGCTTACTCGAAGAATATTATTCTAATGAAAGTGCCTGACGTAAGATATTGTGTAGTTTCGGGTGTGCTGTGGTGGAATTTTAACATAAAAAACCATAAACACAGTAATCAACCGGAAGGTCGGTTTAGTAGGTGATGGTAGAGTTCAACCAGTACTAAGCACTTTACGGCGTGTGAAAATTCACACATTAGGGTTGGGGGGCCAGTTCCTTTCACTGAGCCGGTTATGGTTTCCCAGGAAGATCTGGTACCCGAAAAATCACATAGCTTGAGTGGAGCTGCAGGTGCCTTGCCCGGGAATCGAACCCGGGACCCTCCGGTCAGCAGTCCAACGCTCTACCCACTGGACTACCGCGACCCGTGAATTTTAACATAATAATAAACAAATAGTAGCACATTTCCGCAAATATTTATTTAACGCACGACCGCTTTAAAAACTGTTGCCATGTTCCGTCTTAATTTGCCACTCCCTTTTTCCTACACACACTACCCTTCTCTCGCCGGTTGAAAGGTTAAAAAAAAAAAAAAAAAAAATCGGCCAATGACTGAATTTTTCACCTAATGATGATGTAGTATTCTACTATTCTAGTATTCGACTATTCGTCGAAAATGGCCGTGATTTAAATAAATATCAGTGAAAATGAACTTCTATTCGTTCATTATTATGCCAGACGAAAAGATTAATGGCCGTGTAACGTGTAAGCATTCCACTCGCTCTGAAATTCTCACTCGACCCCATCTGCAGTATCGATTCTGTTGTTAATCTTTTATTTTATCCCAAAACATAACTGGTGCATATTTGCTGATATTTTAATATCCAAATCCACCACTTCGATGTACACGTATAATCAAAACCGTTAGAGAGTAGCACGACTTCTGCTGGTGGTTCCTCTATTATCTTTAAATCACTATTATATCGCCTGCAAATGATCTAAGACTGTAGCTAAGTTGGAAGTTTAAGTCATTCGTGTGTAAGAGGAAGAAAGAGTAGGAAGTCCCATAGTAAATCCTCTTTAAGAAATTCTCAATTCCCAGAAAGGAATGTGATGTAATCCGGAAATACATTTTTCGGGTCGGCGCGCCGTAAAAATCTTTTGCATTTAATCCACTATTGACGTAGCGACAGGTTTAATCGACTGAAAATAAGTTAAATGCTCCGCGTGAAATAAATACGGATCCCGTTTTCTGATTTATTGAGGACTCTATTGAGTGGGGCCCAACTTGACTCCAAAGAGTTTAAAAATTCAGAGTCCTCTTCGGTGAAATTCGTTGAACACATTTCCGATGCGCCAAGAATTTCGAGAACTCCTCCTTTTATGCTGTCTGGCAGAGTAGAGGCTATTCTACACCAAGCAGTCTAACTCGAGCGAAGCAAGTCATCGACGCGAGTGATGCATAACGATTGCATCACAAAGGAACTCTCCCTTCGAACTGCGCTTTCCACCTGACCCACGCGTGGTAAGCTTCTTGACGAGACGAGAAAGAACTCAACATTCTGTTCCGCCACCAAATCGATGACTCGGAGCATGCTATCACTACATCACTTTTACGCAGAGAGCGCCCAAGACACGAGCCAACCGCTCAAGTAATGCTTGGGATAAACATTTATCTGTAGAATACGCAATGTATAATTACAAAGATCTTATCTTAGATTAAATATACTCAACGAATAAATTAAACATAAATAATGAATTATCTATCATTCTGGAAACCATATTTTTAGAGTCAAATGTGGTTTCGGGAGAGTTTATTTAGGCATGGAAATTTGACTCTTTTAATTAATAATCGTAATAAAATGTCAAGTGTCATAAATCTCAAGCAATATTGTGAGAATGCCATACTTAAGGTTTTTTTGCCGTTGAAAGATGTAATTTATGAAATTTTATCATAAGGTAGGAATTTAAGGAAAGTAAAAAAAACTCAAATAATATCACCTCTTATTCAATTCTGAAAAGGAATTTCGATCTTAATCTAGTTAGATAACGCTGAAAGAATATTATGAGAGGACGTATGATTTTACTAGTGTATAATATGAATTGTGTTCAACCGTCAAATTGAATTAAATCCTATGGTAATCTGTGTCACTGATCCCACCGTCTTATTTCCCGACCTAGCAGTCATAAACAGATGCACATTTTGCGGACTGCCGGGCCATACACCCACCAGTCACGGATTGCCTCACTCCAACCTTCATCAGCAAAAAACTATACAAGAAATAGGTACTTCAACGTATTGCCCAGAAAGCATTCCGTTTCTTTCTTCTTAGGGAACATTATGGTGATAGGATTCGGCTTGGTGCAGTGACTAGCGTATTGGATTCCCAAGAAAAGGGTCCAGGTTCGAATCCAGACGGAGGAAGTTATTTTCATATTTAACCCGATCCCTACTTGGGGATGGCGTATATGATATCTTCGGGCCTTACGTGGATATCACTTTAAGCGAGGACACATTCCGTCGAATGGGACGTTAAACTGCGGACCCCTTGCCGCCTTTCTCTAGGAGTAGGCTAACACCGTCGCCGGCTTTCCCTCCATTATTACTTATCCAATTTCCTGAAAACCTTACCACTAACTACTAATAATACTCAATGCTTATGTTCCATTAGCTCTCACTCACATGCCCATTGGCTCTAGTGAAGCTTGAGGCAGGGCGTCCGAATTTTCTGTGACAGCTAGTGACCTACACTTGCCAATTAACTAGTAAAATAGTAAGTAAGTAAGACTAACACGCGGCCCTCCACACTGCACCCGGGAGGAGCGAAACACGTGGTTCTCCATTCCTGAAAACCCGAATCCCGACTGAAGGGAGCACTAAGGTTTAAAAAATTCGATAGTCCCGTAAATCTTATCGCTCGCTCTTGCTCAACCAATCGGCGATATTCCAATATTTGACATAATTGAGGAGGAAGGCTCGGGAGGCTAGCTCACCGACATCTCCACCAATCCGACGCGAGATAATTCATGGTTGCTTGCGGACTCCTTCCCTGGTCCCAGTTGATGCAGGGACAAAATATCATCCTCTCTTATCCCGCCGACACGGGGGCACCTTCGAGTGGGAATAAACGGTAGGGAGCACACGCAAATAATAATGCCTTTATCGCTGCAATCAAGGCAACCTATCACGTGCCCATCCCGACAGGTAGACAGACGCGCGCTGCTTCCCCGGGGCCCGCACACCCTCCCCCCCGTCCGCCGGCCCCCAAAGAGCGCAGCGCAGTGGATCATCATCTCTTAAATCACGAAGTGCGCCCATCTTCATCCCAATACTTCCCCTCCTCGCCGACTCCCCTCGACCGCCAGGGATTTCTTCACTATTTACATGCATTCCTCCGGTGAAATCTCAATCCGTAGTATGTATTCCTCCCCATGCTTTTCCTTCAACCAGGGGGGGGGGGTTGGGGGCTGGGATACAGGATGCGGACGGGGGACGTGGAGTGGAGAAGAGGGGCTGTTGGTATCTACTCCTCCGCTCCGATCAAACTGGATTAAGAAAGCGACAAAGTGCGAAGCTCTCCACGACTCCTTAATTAACCCTCTCGAGCTGAGATTCCAGTCGCTCTGGCCCACGTCCTCCCGACGCCAGCGCTCGCCGCGGGAATACCATCACGAAAGCGCGCCAATCGCCTCACGCCTCCTACGCGGTCCGACGTGTCGCAACTTTGACTTATGCGACCGTAAATTCGGAGCATTGAAGATCCGCGTATAGACGAGGGGCACGACTGCTCTCCAACCCACCCCCCTGGTCCCCCCCCTCACCACCCTCCGCCCCCATTTCCCCCACCCAAATGACGACCGCCACCGATTAATATGTGAACGCGAGTCGTAATATATTAACGTATCCTTTTCCACCTCGCTTTCCTTTTTGCACTGCACTGCGAAGGTGACGGGGGAGAGAGAGAGATAGTCGTTTCTGAGTCGTCTCCCGCGAAACCGTCTCCCTCCGAGCTCTCCGTTCTCACGCATTTGAAAAAGCGGTTGTGTACTCTTCTGGAAACTGAATATATTTGAGGGAAGCGAATAGTTATAATCCGTACATTTCAGCAGGCGTAAAAAATAATACCCTTCCGGTGTTAGAGTGTTACTCTTAGAGTGAATGTATCAAGCTTAACACGGACAGGTTGTCACAGTAGAACCTCGCAAAATGATATCTTGTTTCAATCTGCTCGCTCTCTCGCCAAAAACTGCGCGGACCTCCGGCCATGATTTTGCGTCTGGCGAAAGGTTAAAGCACTACGAGAAATAGTTTAACATTTCTGCTCGGGAATATATTTCATGGGAACTCTTGCTGTCACGTTCACTCTTTCCGGATTCCTTTAGTTATCTGTGATTCTAACTTCTTATTTTTAGAGTTCAGCATCAATTCAATGCGTCGCGAAGCCATTCACAAATAAAACGGTTTTTGATTTCTGCTTTCTCTGATTTCAATCTTAGAAAATACCAATTTTACCCGAGACTTTTTCATTAATGGACGAAAGACTTCATTCAATTCCTATCTGCAAAAAAAAACAGATCCAACAAACTAATTTTTTTTAAATTTTGAGAATCGGAATAAATCTTTAAAGTATTATCATCGATAGAGAATCCCTTCGTCTCTGTTAGAAAAAAATACTAGATCCAAAAACACGAAATATTTTGGGAATCAAAAAGGAACTTGAAGGTATTGAATTGATTAATATTCTAAGAACTCGAAAGTTGGAATGCGGCTGAAAACTTAGTACATCCCGGACTTCAACGAAACCTAATATGATGAACGTTTAAATTCCACTTCGTTAATATTGGGAAGCATTTTATACCTTAACCTAAGTGCTCAACGACTCCAACACCAACGGAACGCGGGGGCACCCAAAGCCGAATAAGCACAAATTAGGTCTTAGGACTCGCAAGACCGCTGCCGATTCCTCCTTATCTTTTGCGTGGCTATTCGTGCCAACACATGAGGGATAATGCCCTGCCATTAAAGCTTCACACAAACTATCATATTTTAACGACTCTTTTTACGCATTAATTTTTTAAAAAGTACTTTTAAGACGGTTAACTCAACCAGAATTATCGCTTAGAGCACCACCAAAGGAAGCATTGGGTAGAAAAGATAGGAATTCCAAGATGAAAACCTGGCTCAGTTTCGTGCTAACTGTTTTCTGACAACATGAACGCGCGGCTCAATTTTGCGGCCACGACATAATAATGCGTGCGCTAATCACGCCACGGATCCCAACGACCGTTAGTTAGTTGAGCACACAACACAGAAACTTCGCTTAGCATTACGCCCGCGGTCACATGCACCGCAGTATTTAGGGACTTTCATTTTATGCTAAGCCATTTTATGAAGGGAACAACTCTACTTGCTTTGGGCACGTCAGTTTAAATCTATAAGGATATGAAAGAGGTGAAATCACTCAACTTCTAGTGCATTCAGTGACAAACCCGAACTGAATTTTTCATCTTAGAGAAAAAGCAGTTGCAGTATCACGGTAAAATCTGCATCAGAGCATTCAATAAGTCAATTTAACAATACAAATTCCCGCTACTCTTCTAAATACATTTGGGAGTGATTTGGATCATCCGCGGCGAGAGTCCGTAAACGCTGCCATATTGAAGTAAGCACTTATTCTTTTAATCAAATTATTCCACGAATCACGAGCAAAGTAAGAGCAGGTTTGTTATTTCAGAATGGTGAGACTCTGCATAGCATGCACACCGGAGGAACGGGCAACGTTCAAAAATTTACGATCACTGAGAGACGGAGTCCAGCCAAGGGCAACGAGATTTTTTCTATAGCACTGATTGGTATCGTCGTTTTGTGGAAGATTTAAGAGCGAGAAATGATTTTCCATCGACTTCTGTGGCCTAGTGCGGAGAGGCAATTATTTTTTTTCCTTCATTGACGATAATGGATGTACTCCAGCCAAATTACTGTTGGTTAAAATCACCTCTTAACTCCAAAACGTGAAAATATTCACAAGGGAAATGGCAGAACTTATAAAAAAGAAAAGTACGGAAAAATTACGCACGTTTATGCTCTAGGTCCGAGATACAAAAACTAGAGCATTTTGGAAGTAAATGAAATCATTTCCATATAAAATGACAACAAATGGTATCTCAATGCCTTAAGAAGAAAGAGTAATGGGCCCCAGTTATCCAGAAAGCTTTACATAGAAATGAATGAGAGGAACTGAGACTGACAGCAAGGCTAAGCTTTAAAAATAAAGCAGCGCTAACTAAGCTTTGAAAAGAAACAAAAATAAGGAGCCTTTGACCATCTCTATCATCAGTGAAACAATAATTCAGAAATAAATTAAAACTAAAATTCATCCTTTAGGGGAAACATTTTCCATTACCATTACTAACAGCTGTCTACATCTCGGACAATTTCTCTGCAATCTCGGATATTTATACCAGCCACTTATTTCAGGAGTGAATGAAGTTGCATAGCATAAATGTGAATTTCACGAAAAAGATTCTTGAGATAAATAGAATTATCTGGGTCAAGAGAAACACCAAACGCTCGCTTTTCGGAAAGCATGCGTAGCAGATATCAAGTTCATACTACATATGTGCATAGAGCTTTATGCTATTCAAATCTATGACGAGAATGGGCGACAATGCAAGTTTCGTGGGTAGAAAGAGAGTCTATGTTGTTACTCAATATTTCATTCATATGGGGCTTGTTATTAGGGCGCATACTTGGATTAGAGCGTAAGACCACTGACCGGAGGGGCCGAGCTCGATTCCTGGGCACGTCTTTCTGGGCACCCTCGGTTCCACTCGAGCTGAGTGATTTTTCGGGCACCGGAACTTCCTGGGAAACCATTGGCGGCACATGGAAAGGAACTGTCCCCCCTGTTGCCTTGTTAATGTGTGCATTTCACACACAGTGTGTTGGTTACGCTCTCCCGACATCAACCAAATTGTTTTTCGAATTGATTACTGTATTTTTGATGGTCTTATTTCATTCGTGCCCATGATGACACACGATGATGTATCAGAAAATATATATCCTACCCCCCCCCCCCTCGGCAATCACCTTCCCTCTCATAACTCAACCGTCTGTGCCATCATATAAATGTCCTCCCACTTGTCCCGATTGCCGTACCACATCTTCGTACCCAGGGCATTCTAGTACAGCTCAACTTGACCGCTGCCGCCGCAAGCCGCCTTTCCCTCGGCACCACACCCCATCCGCCTCTAACCTCCGCATCCATCCTCCATTTGGACGGATTCCCGCGGGAGGCAACGCCCCACACCCTCTCCGGCATCAACCCCCCCTTCCCCCTCCTTCCCCCCCCCCCGCGCGGCGACTCCCGCGTCCTCAGCGCTTCATATATTTTTTGCACCGCTTGTTGCTGGGTTACTTTCTTTCTCGGGGCCAAGGCTATCTCTACACCTCTCCCTCCACCGTCCGCACTCTCTCCCCCTTCCCTCCCCATCCTACTCCCCTCCCCCTCGCCGCAATTCCTCGAAAATGATTTGAAAAATGAAACAATTCTGCGGCATGCAGGGAGTCCTGTACTCATGCCAGGGGGAATGAGTCTGTCCTTAACCCAATCGAGGCGGACTTTCATTTTCACCTTTCATTTTCTCTAGCCCCCTTCCATTCCGTTCCCCTCCACCCACTGACGTCCTCCCTCCCCCCAATCCTCATTTGATATTTTAATTCCTTCACTTCACTGAGAAGCTGGGAGGGGGGTCTGCCCTTCCGTCGCCGAAATCTCTTTGATTGACACTTGATGCAGGGTCGGGTTGAGTCGCGGATCTGGCATATGGAGCGTGCAATATTTGGCGACCGGAGTTTCTATGTTTTGCGACCTCACGACGTAAATTCATGAAATTTAGACTCGGTGATAATTTAAGGGAGTCGCTGTTGTCAACGCTAGTCGAAATATTTGGATGGCCCCTGGTCACTATCACGCGTCATCACGGATTATCAATCGCTTCCGCAGTCATTACACAAACGCCTGCTTTCATTTGGTCACGTTATCGACCTCAGCTTCCTATCCCTTCGAACTCCCTTCAGGTTGATCGTAAGGCCCATTTGTGCCTCTTCCCAGATTAACCAACATTCTTTCTTCCATTAGCGCCTTCAGCATGCCGCAATTTTCCGATTTCTCCACGCGCGGTTTTCTGACTGCGCAGCAATTCCGTTAGTCCTCGTGGTTCAGTCAAAGGGTGACAACCTTTGACGTGCTTAAGCAAAGAGCAGACACCATTCCTCCGAGGATGTTAATGTCGGCTACGTCATACGTACGGGTTTCAGAATATTCTGACCCGCTCCCTCACTGAAAATACCACCGTAGTCGTCGTATATTTCAAACAGGCAGTAAATGTATGAATTGGAGGTGACCTCGACGATGTGGAATGAAAGTGATGGGAGATATGTTGAAATGGAATACGAAAATGCTATTGATGCATTTTATACAGCGTGGAATAAATTAACTAAATGTGTTATATGTCGTGGGCCCATTACAAAATATAACGCTATCATTGAACCTGTTTTGTCGAAAATATTACTCTCGTCTCCCGAATCACATTCTTCTAATGACAGAGTATTTAAGATTCATGAGAATAATAAAAAGTAAAAATCTTATAAAGTTCGTAATTTCAGAACATAGTTTAATTTGACCAGGAACACTGATGATGTAGTCCTGGTTCGTGGCTGGCGAAACAATCAGATTTGTGAGCTGTCAATTAATGGAATTCATCAGGTGTGCCACAATTATAAACCATTTCAAGTCAAATATGGATTCAGGTATTTTATAAATTTAACATAATCCTCAATAATCAAACAGCAGGCAAAATGGCAAGGCTCACTTCACAATCTCTCAAATATTCAAATCCATTTCTCTTTTGCAGTACTTTATTGTAGACCAAGAGTCGCCGGCAAGGCATCGCCATATCTTTAAAGGCAACGTAAATTTGTTCACAAGACATAACTTTGAGTGTTTATTCATGCAAAAAGTCTACAAGAAACTGTTTACGAGTGAAAATTTGCATTATTTCCATTGCTGAACGGGGACTCGGGAGTAAGGGCCCAAAAAAATGTGCCGTGCAGATTCCTCGCAATTTCAGGCGCGAGATCTAGGATTTCGTCCTATCATTTGGGCTGAATCACCAGATGCGCAGTGTACGAAATAACATGGTACGCAACCCAAATCGGAGTGCTCTGACAAGGAGCATTTTATTTTTTTTTAGGTGACGTGTTCATCTCTGCGTCCGCTGCGTCGAAAAAAATCGCCGTGAAAACTTGGGAAAAGTTCCTACGAAACAAAGACAGTATTCCCCAAGGAAGATTTGGTACTTTTGAAGGATTTGAGGTGCCAATCTTCCATTCGGATTTACTCATGCACGTATTTACACCCGTTGAAAACGACAAACTTGGACGAAAGGTGGACATTCCTAAATGCGGAACGGACATTCGACACATACTCAAAAGATTATAAACAATTTTGACCATTAGAATCGTTTAGTCTTGAAAAATGAAAATACAACCCTCACACTATGAAAATCGACGACATTATTTCAAACAGAGCCAATGAATCGGCTTTGAATGAGTACAAAGAATCGATAGAAACATACGTGGAGACACGAAGTCTGGTAATGCCCAAAAAGAGGGGGCATAACAATAGCAAACAAAAGGGGATCTTTGATGGAAAAATAAATGCACTACGTTCCAAGTACTATTGATGTACTGTCGACAAAGGAAGCTACCATCTAAACTCAAATAGCAATCATTAGGAGTTTCATCAAAGCCGGTCCACGTGCACATTCTTCCACTAATTGTGCTTAATATTGAGTGCTCTCAAAGTTCCCTTCCCTTGAGATGAAAAGGCATTTTTTTATCCACGGATTTAAAAATATTACTAATTCCACTGGAGCGGTTTAGAGAGCTTTTGGCTATTCATTGTGACTAATTATTCTCCAATACTTCTGGGTAAATTTACTCCGCTCACAGTCATCGAAGAATTCCCCACGACGAAAATCCTATATCCTGGGCCTCAAAAAGGCCTGCCAGAAATGCTCACTGGACAGAAATCATGAGTGACATAAAATTGATCAAATACATTGCTCGCGGCAGGGGGCAATTACACAGAATTTGAATGTGCCGCCAAAGGGATCAGCAGGGGGAACGTTCAACGAAACGCAGCGGACAGCCACCGACGGTTTCGCGCTTGAAATGAAACACTCAATTCCGACTCTAAGAATATGAAATCAGTTCCTCTTGTTCCAGGTAAGAAAACAAATTCCAGATATGTGTGTCAGTCGTCTTCTTTCAGGCGATAAAGGTGGACGTGCCACCGAAACATGAAAAAATGCGGGAATGTCCTTTTTTGTTTATTCCATCGTCACACCTTTAAATATGATTATATATATATATATATATATATATATATATATATATATATATATATATATATATACATATAATGTGTGTGTGTATGTGTGTGTGTGTCGCGATTGGTAGGTGATGTTAGAGTTCACCCAGTACTAAGCCCGACGGCGTGTGAAATTCACACATCAGGGTAGGGGGGCCAGTTATGGTTTCCCAGGAAGATCTGGTACCCGAAAAATCACATAACTTGGGTGGGGCTGCAGGTGCCCAGAGAGGTTTGCCCAGGAATCGAAATCGGGCCTCTCCGGTTAGCAGTCCAACGCTCTACCCCCTAGACTACCGCGACCCACAAATATGTGTATATATATATATATATATATATATATATATATATATATATATATATATATATATATATATATATATATGTATATATATATACACACACACACATGTGTATACAGGGTTCGTCCGGAAAATAAGTGTACTGAGCTCAGGAAAAAAAAATTATTACACTTATACATATCTTAAGCTAATATTCCTCAAAATGGGACCCTTGTGAGTCGATACACTTGTTCCAGCGGCGTTCCCATTCCTGGAACGCTCCCGCGAAGGCATCATCGGGAACCTCTCGAAGACGTCGTCACGGCCTCTTTGACGGCGTCCAAAGTCCCGTATCGCGTTCTTTTCAAACTCCTCTTTATCTTCGGGAACAGAAAGAAGTCCGGTGGTGCCAAGTCCGGGCTGTAGGGCGGGTGCGGCAGCGTTGCCACGCCGTGCTTGGCCAAGAAGTCCGACACGACAAGCGCGGTGTGAGACGGCGCATTGTCGTGATGCAGCCGCCAGATGTTTTTGATCGCTGGCCGGACGAGGGCGACTCGTTTTCGAAGATTACACTGCTCTGCTATCATCCGAACACTAAGACGACGATCAGAGTTCAGTACATCGCGAACTTTTCGCAAATTTTCGTCGGTGAGTGTCGTTGATGGGCGTCCAGGCCGTGGTTCGTCGTCGACCTCTTCTCTGCCCTCCACGAACATCTTGTGCCACCGAAAGATCATGTTTCTGGAAATTGCTGACTCCCCGTAAGCCTGGTTAATCATACCGACAGTTTCGGTAGACGATTTCCCAAGCTTTACCGCAAATTTGATGGAATAACGCTGCTCCAAAAACTTCGGCATCGCGTTCCGTGACGTGGGTCGAGCGTGGAGGTTCGCGTTAACAGAGCTCCTCACTACACCACAGCTCAGAGCCGACTGCCTTTTTCAGCGTCGCTTGCCAACATACCCCCCTCCAATCGCAGCCCGTCAGAGCGGTGCTGGGCGCGCCTGGAGCGGCGGGAAAAAATCAGTACACTTAATTTCCGGACGAACCCTGTATATATATACATGTACACATGTGTATATATATGTATATTTATGTATATATATATAATATATGTGGGTCGCGGTAGTCCAGGGGGTAAGAGTTGGGTCGTCAAAGGCCTTTCTAGTTAATGATGTTTCCGATATTTCCAATTGGCCATATTAGTAGTAGTGTTTATGGGAGGCGACCGACAGCTCAGGTCTATTGCGCCATTGGGAATCGATGAGAAAGGAAGGGCGTAGAGAAACCCGGCGTCGGCATTAACCTGCTTTTAACGAAAGGCGCTAAGGGATCCGCAGCTTTACGTGCCATCCGACGGACAGCGTACTCACTCAAAGTGCCCTCCACAAAACACCTCAAGTTGGGATCGGGACACCACTGAAAAATATCTGTCTTCGCTGGGATTCGACCCCGGGCCCTCAGGGTGGGAAGCCAACGCACCATCCCGATCCCCATTGGCCATATTCCAAGGGTCCATTCATAATATAATAAATATAATAATGCAAGCATGTTAGTGCTTTAAATAGAGCAGGTGCAAGAAAAGCAGGCAAAACAATGTTCTCTCTTCTGCGGGAATGTACCAGTAAGAAAAATAATATACACTAACCTGTATGCTGGTTAAATAGCACACTAATTATCAAATTCTGGTTACCACTCTTAATTGTTTTTCATTCTTGGTTTTCTCAAATTAATTGCGCAATACTGAAGTGACAGTATATTTTATAGCGGTGTGTGATTCATACTTAAAAGATAATTGTCAGGATGGTATTGATAACAGACTTTACGCGATGAATACTCATAGCTGATGTGATTTCTCAATAGCCTCGGGGAACTTTATTTTCATAATTACCTTAAATGTTGAAATGAAATAACCCCTTAAGGGGAAACTTAAAAACTCCAGAAACAGACGAAAATTAATGAGCTTAAATTGCATAAACAAATTTACTCTCTAAAATTAATGATGACAAAAAGTATGGACTAACGCAGGGACTAAAAGTTCAATTACTTCTCACTGGAGTAACACGATTCCCCACGGAATACGATCGTGATAAGATTTTTCCGCCACAAACTCCACGGAAATAGCTCAAGCAAAATGGGGAAGATGATGTCGTAACTCAATTTCCTTCTTCCATCGCCAGTGCAATCTCAACAGTCTCCACGGTGCAGAATGGCGTTAGGTGGAGGGGAAGGGGAGGAGATGATAGATATGGAGGAAGGGATTGGTGTTGAGAGAGCCCGTTCCACTCCGGGAACCGAATATACCAGAAGACTCACAAACTTCGATCCCCAATTGCCGAAGCCACTAGCCGACTGCCCTTTCATCAACGAGAAAGATAGGCCCCTCCACGCCTTCCTGCTTGTTCCTGCCCCCTATCAACTCCTCTTTCTCTCTTACTAAGCGCACACTTCGGGCTCTCTATTCTTTTTCTTCGGAATATACTCGTACCGCGGCGTTTGGCCCGAAAACCCTGAGGTTTTATAGGGAGATTGACAAAATAGTCAATCTCTTCCTATGAGGCTCACTTCCCCCAGTAACAATTAACCGTCAATCCGCAAAAGAGCGCTGATTTGGCCCTTAATTAAATTTCATGGTAATTTTGAACAAAGACGAGGTTATTTCCCGGAAAGCATTGATGCCAAGCCACGCCACACCACCATGCACATTCTTTCCCTAAGTTTCCCATCTCAATTACTCCGATGCCCTAAATTTCCGCGCAATTTCGACCCGATAGACTTATGGATATACCTGAGACATTATTTTAAAGTTTCCTCCCCATACATGATTGAAACAATTCAATTTTCCCTAGAAGTAATGAATATTGGCCATGCCTAATATGTGTCCTATGTTACTTGGTAGAATTAACGAATATAAAATACTAAAATACACAAAGTATTTTCCAACAAAAAAAATTTGCGGATGAAAAAATGGTTGAAAAAAATTGTTCAAAAATGTTCCCCACGCCTGAACATTTTTATGTGTCCTATGTTACTTGGTAGAATTAGCGAATATAAAATACTAAAATACACAAAGTAGTTTTCCAACAAAAAAAATTTGCGGATGAAAAAATGGTTAAATAAAATTGTTCAAAAATGTTCCCCACGCTTGAACATTTTTTAAAAAAACTTGTATGCTACGTACGTAAGTGTATACTTATGCACAAATGTGTGTGCATATTTATTTTTTGTTTTAAATTTATTTTGATAATAGTAATTCGACCCTCCTATATGAAAAAGTCTTGGTAAATTTAACGCATTGTCATAAATTATCAATATTTTATTTTGTAATCATAAAATTTTATGACATCTATTTTTATGATTAACATCCTGACTCGCATTCAACGCCTGCTGTTTCCAATCTGCTTTACCTCCCGAAGAAAAATTTCCCAGTTCAATTGCAAAACCCAATAATTTTAAATAACCGGCAGAATATTTAACTTGTCAACATCAATATAGTTACAGTCATTTTGCAATATTTGAAAATAAAATTAAGAATAATGCTCTCTCATATTAAGGTAAAAAAATGAAAAAAAATTATTTCAGATTAGTGGGCTTCCTTTAAATTTGGTATGTTTTGTTTTTTGTAGTTATTTACTCTAAGGGTTAGTATCTGCCGGTTATATTATAATTATGGTACCAATGATAGTCAGAAATTGAATGGAAATGACCATAATATTTGAAATAGCATGTGGGACTTGCACTCATGGCGACTGAAGCGTGATGGGGATAGCGAAAACTGAGGTAATAATTCTGAGGGTAAGAACAACATTATCTTAATCTAAATAAGGGTTCGTCATCATAATTGAACCAACTTCTTATGTGACCCTCCATTTATTTCCTTCCTTTGGAGTGCTTCCACCATAAACGGTATACTAGTGGAAATTTTACCTAATTCAGAAACATATTTTCATCAGTGGGATACGGTTTAAGTAATCTACCAAACAATTGTGATCTTCTTTAAATCGTATAAATTAAATTTCATGATAAAATTAAGTTTATTGTTATGATAGCGTCTTAGCTATTTGCATGATGCCCTTGATTAGACTGGGTGTTGACTTATATTAAAAATCCATTACTCGGACTCCTTCAATCATCGAGTTTTAAGCAAATAGAATAGCGGCGGTTACGTGGTCGAGTCCTTGGGGTCAACATGCTGAAGAGTTTCCGAGTAACTCGTAACTTCAAGAATGAGATCGTCTTCTTGCGGGAAGTCGTTGACAAGTGACAAGTACCAATTCAGCCAGCTGCACCTTGTAGATAATGAAAATGAGAGTCCATGTGTACTGTTGCCTTGGAATCGAGGCGCCACGCGTCTCACCAAATCAGCAAAAATATAGCTTATATTGGAATAGAGACCGTGGTAGTTAAAGTTTGCTAGCTTTGTTCCCATTTGTCAATGCTCGAAGGTACCGAAAGGATTTTTATACATTCTCAGGAATGCTTTTAGATTGTGCGAAGTGCATTTATGCCATATGATCCTTTGCTTGTCACATTTTAGCAATATATTAAGGGAATTTGTTTGAGGCGGTGTACTCTGTTTCTCACCGTTTTGTGGTAACTGCATTCTGAAGCTCGCAGCTGCTCCGGAGAGGACAGTTCCGACACCGGAGGCCCTCAGGCTTTTCCTCCCTTACTCCCTAAGACCCAGCCAGCCCACTTGGCTGAGGAGAGATGAGACGCACGCACTCAGCCACAAAGGCACTCAAGCGGATCACGGCTGATCACGCATGTCCCAGGCCAGTGTTTTCTCTCTTTGGGCACACGGGGCCCACATGGATTACGGCGCTTCCGGTAGCAGGGACTTAAAATGCAAGGGGGCGTTGCAAGTGGGGGGAGGTCCTCGCGGAAGTGGCGCAGGCACACGCATCAGCGAGCGACCCTCGTTCGCAGTGATTTCTCGCGGCACGGAAAACTCGAGAGCGCACCGCCGTCGGGTCTCTTCCCCGCATTCCCTCGCCCTCTTTCCGCCGACTTCCCCGCCCGCCAACTCCCCTCCCATCTATTTCCCCGGGTTCATCTTCCCGTAGAATGGGCCGGAAGATGTCCTCGGTCGCTTCTACGGGCGAAAATGGTGCGAGCGAGTACCGATGGGCCCCTCGCTGTGGTTTAAGGGACCCATAATACTCGTTCGGCGAGAACATCGATAGCGAGTTTGGGCTTGTGATGGACATTGTGGGAAGTCTAGATTTACGTCAGCGAGTTTAGGTAAGGTGTGCCAGTGGCACAGTGGCCCAGAACCTAAATCTGGTTACACAAGTACCCAAACAATTGACTAGTTTCGAAAGGCTTCATTTTTGGGAATTAATCTACAGAAGAGTTGGAGTACTGTGGAAAAAAACAATTAATTACAGAGCTTTAAAGAAAAATAACTGCCGAAACGCGAATTAAAACTATATTCCAGGTACGAAGTAATAATCTGAAAGGATGAAAATATAATAATTAGCTACAACCTTGCGAAACCTTCGTAGAGATTATTATTTTGGTTGAAAGGTATGCGTGCCTCGGGTATCGCGGCTAGAAGCATAGCCGAGTGGACGCGGTTGATTGATAAGGAACTAGTAAGAATATTTTTATATATAAAAGTCCTATGAATTAGAGTACCGTGTATGTAGAGGATGGTATGGGATTTGTTTGTGATTTCGTGAGAACAAAATCAAAGGTTGGGAAAGACTTTTGGGGTGGGTGGTAGAGTGGAGGAGATCAACAAATTGGACTAGAATGGAAAACGAAGAGCAAAGTATCTTTCAAATAAATATCTCCCCTAAACAACAAACACAACTAACCAAAACGCATTGTCCATATGTTGTATCGAAAAATTTGCAGCGATATCCATCATAATCTCCGACAGACACGGCCATTAAGCAAGGGAACGCAGGGTGATGGCCAGAAATGGGTGACGCTGAGAGTAGGTGGAAGATCGAGCGAGAGCGAGAGATCCGTTACTGAGTGGAGTTGCACTCACATGAGGAAGGTTGGATTTGAAGGCTAAGTTAGAGGAGTCGAATCAAATTGCGGAGATTTTCCGTGGGATTAGGGCGGTTTCAGTGGGCTCGAGAATGGAGGAAAACGGCCAATCGGCTTTTTTCCGAATGAGGAAGATTTGGGGAATCGTAAGAAAGGAGAAGAGGGAGATCGATGAAATCCAAGTTGAGGGTGATGCTTGGAGGTCAAAGGTTATGAGAGAAGGAATAAGTTCGGCCACATCTTTGCTCTTTCCCGGTCTCCTTTTCGTGTGTACCTTCCAAAGAAACACTCTCTACATCTAGCTTAGTCCCTGAAGAACGATAATTTTCATATTGGAATGCGATAACGCCTCAGCTTAAGGAAGGCACGAAGTTTTTTTCCGGAAACAAAAACGACGATACCTTATTGCTTGTCATGTCCCTTTTGTTCCACTGCAAATAAATGTTGCTAATGTTAGCACTGGGCGAGGAGACAACGAATCAATTGCATGGCAAAATCCAAGGACGTTACCAACCAGGTACTGTCAGCTAATCCTTCCATTTACATGAACTGAGAAGTTGACGCAGGCGTTAGTCAATAAAATTGAAAGCCAAAATCAAGGAATTTATTCCAGCTGAATTACACATCGATCAACTGGAAATCTTGATTGCACAAGAGCTCAAAATAGCGATGATGAATGTCAATATATGCGGCGCTCTAACTGAGTAGTGTGCGTGGAGTTGTCACATCGGCGCGGCAACGCCGAAAAAAATGAGTGATTTTTGGCTGTCATTCAAAAGATATCGAACGAAAATTCAATCTGTTGAGTGGTCTCGCAGGGATGGAATACGAGGTTCAAATGCCTTGTCCATATACACATTGTATAGCCTTGAAATGAAGCCACGGTAAATCAGAAAAGTACACAAGGAAAAGCAGAAGCGAGGAAAAGATAATTCATAAACGATATCGTAAACAGGCTGGGTTACGGTTAGACATGCCAAATCCCGGAAATGGCACCAGAAATGATGTTAAAACCATTGGAATTTTTTGCTAATCTTTCTATAGCTTTTTCAAGAGAAGGGGCAACTTAAGAGCGAATAGCAACTTTTGCTGTTATTTAAAAAAAATTGCAAGCGGATTTGAAATGAAAGAGAATACATTTGAAATCGCCACAGTAGCCACTGCTCCGAGATATGTTTCTTTTATAAATGATTTCATATGCAATTTAGCATGCATAAAATTTTCATCATGGGTGGAAAAATTATTATACCATATTTAACTTTCAAATGAAAAAAATACATGACAACTTTTCAAGGAATTACACTATAAAAACGTATACCATGCACTGCTAATTGCGACATATCCAGTATTAGCCAGTCAAAGAATAATTACACAAAATTAAATTTGATTATTCCAGAGGAGTTATTCTAACTATCAGATACAAAAAATGATGCATACATATTTATTAAATAAATACAAATCCAGCTGTTTTATCCGTAACGGTAGAGCATGCGTATCAAAAGAAGAAAATAACTCAGGTTAAATGAACTATTAATTGTTACAGAAAGAAAATTATTATTAAATATAATTTGAGCCTAGTGTCCTTATTCATATTCTTCTTTAATGCTACCCATTGTAATTAAAATATTCATTAACAAGATTATAACAGCATAATATTTGGACAGCACAATAGAACACAAATAAAATAGTAACACTTAAAAAGACACTGTCTTACTTGAAGAAGGCCTCGGAGAAGGCCGAAAGCTTAAACAATTTACAATGTGGGTGTCCTTTTTTGTGTTACTATTTTGTTGGTGTTCTATTGTGCCGTCCAAATATTATATATATATATATATATATATATATATATATATATATATATATGTATACATATATGTTATAATTTTTATCTATCAAAAGTTATTCTTAGTATTACAGCTTCACGATTTCCACTTACGATTATTATGCTATCTCATGAGATCTGATTTCAGCATTTCATGGACTTTAAGGAACAATTTGGGAAACAAATGGGTAGGAACTCAAAAAATGTTATCATCCTACAATTTTATGGCTAATCGAAACAAAAATATCTAGGCCTTGAAAACGTTTAATTAATAGCATTAGTATTAGTTATTAGGGGAAGCGACCGACAGCAAAGGCCAATTGAATTAATCGTGTCCAGTTATATTAGGAATCTAGATCACGAGTTCCAGGCGTGTTCAAACAACGCACTTTGCTGCTAAGTGTGGTGTTCAGAAGATTTAAATTTTCCAGCAGGTGAAAGGAATTCACTCAAACGATATAACATGGATCCGCATAAAATTTCGCAACACATGCCAAAATTATATATAATCTAATGGTAGGAAAGGAAATATTTATTTAGAAACCGTAGTAATCACGTACAATGTATTTAAATAGTATTAAGACGACTCTAACGTCGTTGAGATGTTTTTTACTCACCTCTCAAGGAAAATATTGAAGCATTGGGGAAGATTACGAAAATGAGAATGACACACGTCAAGTTAATAATCCGAGGTAATTGAAGAAATCTGGGTCACATATACCTCGATGAATTCCAAGAAATCAATCGACGCATATTCATGTACCCTGAGAACAATTATGACGGGAGGCAGAGAGATTGGTTGAAAATTTAGTATTAGTTTTAGTCATTGGTTTTATTTATTTAGGAGGCTAGGCTGACATTAATGTGAAATCCAAGGATGAAAGTACACGTATGTGAGCGATAGAATCAGACGCCCGCGAGAGCCGGTAGGAAAGCGCTTTGCACAGACTGATGAATGTGCATATACTAACAAAATCAGGCCCTACTGTGCATGTATATGTCGAGCATGCTGTGTTCTTTTAATACCTTGAAAGCACTGCAATTAACTGGAAAATTAAGGACTCAGGACCTATCAACCGTTGAAGCTCGGGAGGGATTTTCTTTTTGAGAGCTGCGTTGGAATTTTAGGTCAGAGGGAAAAGTACGAAACGAAGAATGTTAAGGTCGGCTATCGAAGACGATGCGCAATCATGAAAGTCATCGGCGTGTAACAGAGGTTTGGGAAAAGGCATCCTTCATCACGACGGATGGCGAAGGATAAATACGTACGTACGTACACACAACACCCATACGCACATGAAAGACAGACATCGAGTAAAGAGATTCTAATGTATTTGACTCCCGACTAAATCTCATAATATTTAATTTAGTGGCTGCATGCGAAATAATAATGGCTCCATTAAGAGCCAGCCAGCGTGGATCAAGCGAGATGAAGGAGAGAGGCTGTGCGGGGAAGGAATGTGCGCTGCGGAGTGCCGAAAGAGCAGGCCGCCGTTGCTCTCGCCATCTCCCAAGGATGATGACGACGCCCGAACGCCGTTTATTTGTCCACTCATTCACCAAAACGCGATCACGTGAGAAAAGAAAAGACCACATTACGCGTCCGCGGAGGAAAATGATGTCGATGGAAATTCACGCAGGAGAACGGATGAGTAGTTTCACTTGAAGTCCGACTCACAGTAGAATAGCTCAGTTTTCAACTTTCCGAGGAGAATTATTCTCTTTTTTTTGGGAGGGGGGGATTTTACAAGTTTCCCTTCAATGTTTGAAAATAACTAGCATGAATAATAGAAGAAAGATGGAACTTCCAACAAATATAAAATGGAGCTTTCTCTGTTTCTTCGTTCTCTGCCATTGCTCTGTACTCAAAAGTACCACACCCCGCTCAGTCAGCGCCATCAACTCGGAGTGTTTTGTAGTGCGAGCGTGGAAACCTGTTGAAGGGCCATACTAAAGCTTTCAAGGAGCTATTTAATAATAATTTTTCGAGTTTTTGAGACATATACCGCTTCATTACAGCATAAAGGAATCAACTTAACAAAACAAATAGGTTACCGTAGCCACCGTGCCAAAATATTTTTGCTGTTATTAATGAATATACTATTAATTATTTTTAAATGCAGGTCATCCCTCACGCCACGCCGGGGATAAAATTTTAAAATTGATGGGTAATTTGGATAATCCTGACAAGAAATTTTCAATTACGGGTCACTGCGTACTACTGCACTGGTGATATAATTTGTTTGGCACGCCGTTGTGGATTCATGTGAATCCACACTGAAAGGACAAAACCTTCATAAATTTAATAGTTGAAATTCCCATTACTTGTTCACCATGATGCGTGTTGCAGGGGTTAATAGAGCACCTCCGGCTAGTTACTTTCATCATAACAAAAAATTTATTTAAGTGCCCTGATTAAAAAACCTATCCCAATATATTCACCTATTTTAACAATCCTCCTCATAAGAAACCCCGAAGAGGATTGACATTTCATTTAGTTTTTACTCTCTTCACGAAGTGACTAATGAATTATAGCTCACGACATCTAATAATTAACAGTCGCGTAGCGAGTTAACCGACAGATAAGGACATTCGTGTCATTAGGACAGGCGAGTAATTTTAGAGTAGGTAGTCTTTTTAGGGAGAAAGGATGGAAAGCAGCTCGACGCCGGCATTAGCCTTCGCTGAACGACACACTACTCGGGCGCTGCAGTCTTACCTACGATACATTTCATACTAAAGACAGTTACCGGTGTCTTGGAGCAGATTTACGCATTCCATACATTGGAAAGACGGAAAAAATAAGACACCACTTCATTCGGAACGTATGGCATGGACATTTCCTTAATTTTTATCTTCTGTCTCTAAGTCGGAACTTTTCAGTCGCGAGTTATTGAGTCAAGCTACGGGATAACAGATTTTACAACGGAGTTCAATTTTTATTCATAAACACCAAGATGGCCCCCGAGTCAAAGATCATAATATGTGTAATTTGGCAATGATGGATATATTTTTCATTTAAAATTTTAGGAATTGAACGGCACCTCAAAAGAATCCCAAGATTTGACATCTTATTGCAATGGCATCCACAAATCGGGAACAGATGCTACTGACAAATCTCTTACCATTGAACTCCAACCCGAGCTCGCGGCTAGAACTATTAGTGAACTAGCCGCCACAGCAATTCGATTAGCTACATATGACCTTGTCAGAAACAGCGTAGGTGTACCCATACATTTTGCAGCTGTTATACTTCTCATATGGCCACACAGATCTCCATGCATATAATGTCATCACAGATGTTTATAAATAAATCGGCATTGTGTTAAACACGGTTAAAATGTCGTACTAAAAGATCTTCCAAAACCATGCAACGACACAGCAGGCGACGATACTTCCAAATTATCGGGTGACAATTGTCATAGTTTTCTAATCGGAATGCATAGGCTTGGAGAATTATATACGTTTGGTCTCCATTACGAGACCAACGGAATTTCGGGCAGGCTTCATACTTCTCTAATAGCTTCACGATCGCTGTTTTCGACCAAAAACTGACCCCATTGGAAGCGATTCAAATTCAAAAATGATAATTAATTTGTTTTTTCGTAAAACCTGTTTCGCTAATGTGAGCTCGCTGGAAGGAAATAATACATCCATTCTCAATTATATACTTACACAATCAAAAAGAACCATGCTAAAAGAAAGGAAAATTTATCCTTAACCAAACGAGAAAGCTTAATCCCGACCGGTTGACGACAGATTCTTAGTTTTGTGGATTCTTGTCGCGTCGATGAGCAAATAATTTATTGAACAGATGCATCGTCCGTGTCGTTATGTAGTATGTTTGATGCGGCGGAGATCGAAATGAAGAAAAGGAGAGTGTGGAACTCATGGAAGCTGCGAGAGATACAGATGCGGCAGCATGAAAAGGAAAGGAATGACAGATTGACGTCTCCTTATGCTTTCAGAAGTGAGAGCGAGACCCGCGCTTTCATCCGCGATGCATTCCTATCCTTCTCCCAAGGTGGGCGAGTTGGAGTGTTCCCATTCACGAGGGCCAACGGTAGCACACTTCGCCTGGAGTATCGGTGTCGCACACCGCGGCGACTGCGATCGCATGACCTCCCGGGGATCTCCCCTTCAACTCCCTGGTCGAGAGGAATCAAATGGCGAGGAAGCAAGTTGCTCCTCTTTTGGCCTCAAACTCACACAGGGTGACCAGGGACTTGAGCGGTTCGGGTGCACGTTTAAGGACTTCGAGGTTCCGATTTATGCTTGGGTCCCTGTAAAGAAGGGGAGCTACACGATAAAACGCGATCGCACATTATCCCAGACTTTTCTTTCGTGCTGTAGGCTCACTCTTGACTACATTCAAGAAGACAAATTAAAGCCCCTTAAATTTATAATCTTTATTTCGACGAATTGGCACATAACGACGACTGATCGTAGAAGCATTGAAACAAAATACCTACTGATTAAAAATACACAAAATCTGACTAATTTTAATACCCAAAATAGCGAAGACTAAGTAATGTAAAAAAAATGAAAACTACCGAAGGCAGTTTCAAATGAGCATACATAATTGCAAGAAGTCCAACCTTTTACTCCAATTCATTTCGGATAATCGAAATGAAAATAATCTTTTCCGACAGAGACATTACTGGACTCACGCGTTTCCACTAATTTCCTCCTTTTCAACTTTTCCCTCGTTTGTCACATTAATTCATTTGCTCAATACACGCTCCTCTGTTCCTGAGAAATCTACTCTTCAGGGGATGTTGCAGTGGCTAACGTACTGGCTTCCCACCCAGAGGGCCCGGGTTCGAATCCCGGAGGCGGCAGATATTATTCAGTGGTATCCCGATCCCTACATGTGGTGCTCAGTGGAGAGCACTTTGAGTGAGTATGCCGTACGTCGGATGGGACGCTAAACTGCGGACCCCTTGGTGCCTTTTGTTAAGAGTAGGCTAATGCCGACGCCGAGTTTCTCTCCACCCTTCATCCTTTCCTATCCTAATGGCGCAAATGACCTTAGCTGCCGGTCGCTCTCCCCTAAATACTACTCCTGCTATTCACCGCCGTCCAAGTTTCTTCTACCACATTAACGCGAGGCTTCTTACGTCTGTTTCGCGGGGCGAGGTTAATTTTTATATCAGGGAGGTCCCTTCCTCTCGAAACATATGCTCACTCTTCTCCCATCCTCTCATATCTTCTCTATTGATTCAACTCACATCCACTTTCCCTCAAAGTGGTCGAAACAGAGAATCACACTTCTTTCATAATCTTTATTCATTACCGGTGCATCCAAGCCATGTTCTTTCATGTTCTCTCACCCAATTACCGCTCCTATATTTAATTCTTAAACATTCCTCAAGTACCCAAAACTTACTGAATACAGTAGTTAGTGGTTATTAGGGGAGGAGATCTGCAGTCGAGTTCATTTGCGCCATTAGGGATGGATGGGAAAGGAGGAAGGGTGGAGAGAAGAAACCCGGCGTCTGCATTAGCCTGCTCTTAAAGAAAGGCGTCAAGGTGTCAACAGTTAAACGTCCCATCCGATGGACGGCTTATTCCACAAGTAATTGCTCTCCACAAAGCAACTCAAGTAGGGATTTGGACAACACTGAGAATAATCTGCCGGCTCCATGATTGGAACCCGGGCCCCGTGGTGGGAGGCCAGTTCAATAGCCACCGCACCATCCCAATTCCATGCCACTACAAGATCCACACCCACAGGAGGGGTAGTTATACTTTTTAAACCGTCCCTTGTATTGCCTTGGACAAATGTTTATTTTTTTGCTCACACTACACACATTGGGCACAGACAACTATCCTGTGGGGATTAGCACACATTTAATTATCTCTTCACCGGATTTCGAAAGCGCACGTATATCATTAGAAATCATAGAAATTCTGAAAGCCAGTTTTAGCTGGGCCACAACAACGGTGTTCGTTCACTTTGGGGTTGGCAATGTAGTGGTTTTCTCTGCGGTTCTCTTATTGGTCATAAATAGAATCTTGAGAAAGGAGAAAATTAATTCCTGGATCACCATCGGATGTTGACTAACGTAATATCGATTTCTCTTGAATCCCTCTCGGTGTTAGGCAAGAGGAGAAAAGTTCTATGCCAAATCGAGGAAATTAAGTACGAGGGTCATCCGGAAAGTAGTACCCGTTCGTGCCGCATGAAGTGCTGACGACGCGAGTAGCCGCTGGACGAGGTCAGATAGCTTCAGTGGCTTGTCAGCCTTCTCTGAGCCAAGTTGCGTGACGCTAGCATTGCCTGTGTTGTTTCTGTGATTGTTTACAATTTTTAAAAAAATTGAGAACGCCGCCAGTTGTGAAGTGAGGGCAGTGATTAAATTCCTCAATGCAAGAAACGTTCGCCCATGTGATATTCATCGCCAATTAAAGGAGGTGTATGGAGACAATGTAATGGACGAGTCGTCTGTTCGGCGGTGGTGTCGCAACTTCAACATGGGGAGGGGGAACACACACGACGATGAGCGTTCGGAGAGACCGTCTGTCATTACAGACCAACTGGTGAGCTCTGTTGACGAATTCGTGAGGAACGATCGGCGCGTCACAATTGATGACATCTGTGAGCATTTTCCCAATGTTTCTCGAACAATTGTTCATGAAATTGTTAAACACCATCTGCATTATGCAAAAATTTGTGCAAGATGGGTCCCTCGCGTATCTCAATGAGCTGGCGGCGAAGGACTATGCAGCAGGAATACAGAAACTTGTCACACGTCATGACAAATGCCTTAATTTGCTTGGAGATTATGTTGAGAAGTAGTTTAAAGTATCCTCTTTCAAATAAAATTTTTTATGTTTGTTAATATTTACTTTTGTGTCTTTATTTCACGAACGGGTACTACTTTCCGGATGACCCTCGTAATTATAAGAGAGAAGTGCTTAAAAGGATGAAAATCTCTTTAGAGGTCTTCAATGATATAGAAATTAATGAGGATAGTTCTTTCAGTAATCCACATAGAACGGGTGCGTCTAACATACTCAACCATGGATTGTATTTCCATTTCTTTTCCAAAAAATATAATTGCAAGAGAAAAATAAAGACTTTAAGGTAACACCAATATGAAATGTACATGCTTTAAGGTCGTGTGAGTAAATCACCAGATGATCGAATTACTCGTACTCGCAATAAAATTCTGACGCTGAAAGAAGGCATCTTCGGGAATGAAATCAGTACTCATCATCATATTTCACAAGCTTGGTCAAAAGTCGATCTCTGATTTTAATTAATCCCACTATTTTACGAACGCTTTATTCAAAAAAACGAGAGAGCCACTGTCTATGACAGTGTTCGATTAAGGAGCCTTCGAATTAGAAACCCTAAAACCCTCATCCCCAAAGAAATGAGGAAAAAAATACGTCTAAGCCAACACCTGGCCCCGACAAATGTCAGCGTGGGGTATGTAAGAGACCTTTCATTGCGCGCATTATATCAAATACGCGTTGATATTTGGGTCGAGCCGCGTGGAGTGAAGGTTTACGGCACCGGTGTTGCCAAGGAGAGGAACGCCACCTTCCTCTTCATTCAACAAACCAGAGAGGCGACGAGGAGATGTGGCAACGCGGTGCTAATCCGCTGATTGGGGTGCTTGACTCGGCGGGGGCCCGAGTAAAACACGCACAGCACTCTCGTTTCATAGGACCTATTTCACTTGCGTGTACGGGGAAAAACGTACGAGCGAATCACTAAATGTACTAATTGTTACCTCGGAGCGCTAATTTAACTCCCTTTGAGAGATTCCTCGCAGCACAAAACCGTAGGGGGAATTTCCTTTTTGGAAACGGGGGTGCAAAAGTTGGGGAAAATGAGGAACGTGTGATTGGGTGGGGAAATGTAAGACAAAAGTGAGAAGCGTGGAAGGGAAGGCAGGGCATCTAAAAAAAAACCAAAAATATATAGTATATCTCAAATAAGAAGTCTTCCGCGCAAGTAGTCGCGTTTTTCTCGTGGTATGTGGGACATACTATATGTAGGGAAAGGTACATGGGGCGATACACGCCTGTATCCAGGTCGCGTTTATGAAATCAAATGTTTTGCCGCGTTAGTGATTATCTGTAGCTACAAATGTCTATTCGCCTTAGCCGCTCCCTTCAAGAACTGTATTTCTTCATTAACAAAGGATCTTTTCCACCCATTTTCTTACACTATATTCTCCTTCAACATCATTGATAGGTGGGAGAATTGACTGTGCATTCGAAAAATTTTTTAGTGAGTCCGAATGACTGAGGCATCAATGGATATTCACGGAAACAAAACGGATCAGCAAACTGCCGGACAATCCGAATACACACACTTTCGTTCGACTGCCTACTTGGTCAAACGAGGAATTGAGAAACCAGTCAGCAAGTTTGGAACGAGTTTGACCGGTTCCAATTTTACACCTATATGGCCAGTCTATTATTATCTTTTTCGCAAGACGCAGTCAACGGAGCAAAATGAAAAAAATTACGGGACAAAAAAAAACGAAACCCAACCGAGAAAACAATATATTTTCTATTGGTTAAAACAAGAGTTGTTAAATAATCAGCGATCATTCGCTCCGTCAATTGTGCAAAAGTATGCATAATATTTTTTTGTTAGCTTAACGTATAATTTATGCGTGGTGTAAGCTTCATTGATTTAGTTGCAGTCGTCAGACGTTTTAAGTCGAAGGATGCTCAGTTCGCTAACGGCAACGATGGAGGTGACATGAGGCGAGCAATACGCTGCATAGACATTTTGATTTTGCCGTAGAAACTCGCCAATCAAGACCTATGTAATATCAGAGTAGGCTTATGGAGGTCCTGTTCTTTCTTACAGTACAGCTGGAAGGTGGCTTTTAATGTTCAAGTCCAATTAATGAATACGAAAACATTTATTTACTCAATTACTCCTGAAAAGTTATTTTATTCACTGCAGACTTCTCAGCCAACGGGAATATGAAGTTACCATGCCGGTCTCAGTGGCAGCGGGGTAACGTCCTTGCCTCCCGATCAAGAGGTCGCGGGTTCGATTCCCACTTAAATGGGTTTCCCTCCACCTTGGACTTGGATGTTTATAATTGTCTTTAATGTGATATGTAGGCGTTTGGTGGAAGAAGGGACCAAATGGTCTCAATTTCCCCCAATAGAGTTCGTTAAATAAATAAGAGATGGCAACTGGACTTGGCGTAAATGATTTAAGTGAAACCCCTGATTTTAAATATGCTTGTGGCATTTATTCGTTAATACTATCGATCGTAGTTAGCTAAATGCCTGTATAACATGCACTGATAAACGGATACTCTAATCATATTTTAATGAGCGTATAAGTCGAGATGTGGCCTCACGGTCGCAGATGGAAGTGCGGCAAATACGCCAGCCATAAGGTCAGCTTGCTCGATATTTTTATCAATTCCATAGTCATTGTACGAGACACTGTTCCCATAGTGTGTTGATTCCTCAAAAAAAGCGCAAAGCTTAGCTGTTTTCAGTGAATTAAGGTATTTTCACCATCCACGATGGATTTCATGAGTGTAGAGGAAGAACCAAGGCCTTTTAGGTCACCAAAGCCATATGACTAAGTAAGTGCTACAAAATTTTATGTAATAATAGTATTTTAAAAAGCATGATTAATGCACAATCCATAAGAATCCCAGATTCATAATTCTAACTATGTAAATGTTCTCAAAGTTCACAAAATCTGAAGTCGCTTGAAATCTGAACGGAACCTTGTAAGTACTTCCCTTGGGACCTCACACACTTATCCCAGCGTCTCTTCCAATTTTAATACAATCTTGTCTCAAATTTTTTATTTAAAAAGCCAAGTCTTACCAAACGACTATTGGTAAGACTTGGCTTTTGTTTCAGGGTCTGTAGAGACATAACTTATTTCCAGTTTTGACATTTTTTTAGAAAACCTGGGTCATCGTTTGCGGCTTAGAGTAAGTCCTCCACAACTGCAGCCCTAAATTCTTGAAGTTGACGAGATAAAAGAGAGTGCGACGAAGCTGCTGATGACCATTCCAAAAAATGATTTTGCCGATTGTTTTAAAAAGTGGAAGAGACGCTGGAATAAGAGTGTGAAGTCCCCAGAGGAGAATTTCGGAGAGGACCAAGGCGCATTGTTCTAACTATTTTTCAACAAATATGGCAAGGCTGGATTCTTTTTCGGCAAACCTCGTATATTTTTACATCAATCACATAGCAATCACATTTTTACGGCACACTGCTGGTGCTACACTCAAATTATTTGGCTCTGTTGAGACCAAATGCCTCTCTTTGGGAGCATTGATGGACACAATGGCGTGAAAATATTCATTCACATGCGTGGAGTCACTAGGTGAGGAAGTGAAGTTTCTTACTCGTTCGCAAATTTCGCAAATACGTGTTTGAGACTTACAAATAAAGCCAAACGCATTCCCATTGTTAGTTACCTGTAATAATAAGCAGTAGGGCTTTAGATCAAACCACACCATGATCCACATTCAACATTTGCATTGAAAAAATGACGAATTATTTTTACCATGGCTTTTTTAAGCACATTTGGCCGCCCTCTGTTTTTTTTTAATGAATAACCCGAAAACCTTTGCAAATATCTTCTCACAACAGGGGTTAAAGGTTTAAGCCTAAGACTCAATTCATACAATGCATTTCCTTAATATTTTTTACATGATTTATGCAAAAGAGTACTCGTAAATTATTAATTAAATCTAAAATATTTTATAAGGCTTAAATAGACTCGTCAAGTATACCATTATTGTAATGAATTCTGTACTTCAGAGCGCAAGAGCCAATGACAAGAATCACTGAAATGTATTTTCACTGAGACACAAAGTTAAAAACAAAATTTTCAGGGGATGACAGATAAGGGTCTCCACGTTGATCAGCCATGGGGATGCATTCAGACCCCATAGATGCTACACAATCATAAAATGGTCTATTGGATGGACAAACAACACGAATGAGGAGGAATGTTTTCGAGAAATAATAATAACTGGAATTGCTCCTGGAGCATATTTCACCACAGAATCCCCAAAAATAAGGACCCAGGTCATCAGGGCTAACATGAATAAAAACCTTAATTCAGTTCGCTTTCTGAATAGTGCATGGCTTACTCCACTGGACGATTTCGAGTTGGAAGTAATTGGAAAAATAATTAGCTTGCACGTCGCGTTCCATTTTAATCGCACCCTGGGCAGAGATTTACGAAGTTCGTTTTCCCGTAGGATTTTCATGCGTATACGTCTCTGGAGTCTTTGACTTCCGACGGCGCAAATGGAAAGCATTGGAGAGCGTTGGCTCCACTCTTCATGCTCCTCACTTTCCGCGAATCCGGTGCTCGTTTGAAGATTATCTTGAAAGAGTCGCAGCGGATTTGCGACACGAGAAACTCCTTTTCTCCCTCGCCTGCATCTTTTTATGCCATCTCTCTTATTTCATTTTCTTCTCTACACATTTCCCTTTGTCATCCCAACGCAAATCCCACCATCCAGGATTCCACCAGTGACGAAACTGGATCGAACTCGAACATCCGAATCACAAAGAGACTCTTGAAATGGCCGTGACGTTCGTCGGAACGGATTTAGTTAGAATTCCCGGCATACCATTCCCCTAAACAAGTGGCAACTGACCTCTCAACTTCCCACGGATTCAAGGAAAAATCATCACTTAGGGAAAACATTTCTACTCTATATATATTCGTGAATTTCATTAATTATACCGTTCCTTGGCGCATTACTGTCCTATATATTGTTATTCAGACTAAGCGATAACTTCTGGGGGTAAAAAGTAGCGCATAGAAGTAAGAACGCGTATTGCTTCCTCAATCAAATCTGTATTTGAATAACATATCATATGACATTTGAAAATCATTCAAAAACCTTGACCCTTCTAATAAATATCCAAAACTTCGATACCTCAAAACCTCGTGCGGCAAGGATTGTCAAAGAATTTATTTTCACGGCACCAGTTATACTTTTTATGATGACATAGCATATCCGAAGATATAATGAACATTAGGGATCGGCTTTAATTAAACTTATTGGTCCATGGTGGCTTAACTTTTAACCAAACCGTTGGGATTTTCAATTCAATTGTGCGTTTTAATAGTTTCATTTACACACGGGTTAAGTGTTCATTTGAGGGGTCAGGTAGAGGGGGCAGAATATTTCGTCTTGGAATGAATAATGTCTCCAAGTCTTGGATTTTATTTTCTTTGCGTCTGGAGGGATCAAATCCTAAATTTTGGAAAAAAAGCGAGAAATTACATTCTGGTTGAATTACTATTTGCGCTCCTGGTCTTTCTCTAAATGGCTGATTTCTGACATCCGCAATTTTGAAAAAAAAACTAGAATGATACTCGACCCTAAGTCTCCGTTTTCTCCTAAGCGCTTTTCTTAACGCTGCACCAGATCCTTAAATTCCTCAGTATAGAAGTGCGCCGCATGGGACTTGGGCCAGTTGACATCGGCGGCCTTGAGGTCCTCGTCGTCGTCTTCAAACCGTTGTTCACCAAGCCACCGTTTCAAGTACAAGAAAAAGTAACAGTTGCTAAGTGCGGGTTCCGTCTTGTCGATAGAGGTCCAAAAACACTCATCCACTCAACATTCTTTGCTCTTTGTTTGGGTCAGTAAGCAATTTCAGTACCCACACAATTTGTGGTATCCGAGCTTTTCCATAACTATTGTGTAAATAGTGGTGCGTCCAACAAGAGTAAATATGTATGTGTATCAGCACTAATGGCCGATCAAGTCGCAGTTCTTGGTCCGCTTGTTTCATTGGGTTCTGGATACTGGGCTTGCCACTGCACTTTTCATCATGCACTTCTCTGCGGACATTTTTGACGTCTCGACAAAACTGTCCTAGAGCCCAGATAAATAAAAAAAATTGTTCTAGTTAGGACTGTCATTATGGAGCCAGAACCGAAAATCTCAGGCCATTAGTCGATTAACTATACCCATAAATCTACCAAGCTGTGATATGAAATTGACAATTATACAATATAATTTATAAAAGTTCCGAGAAACATGAATCATAAGGTTACAAAAGAGAAAAGAGCAATGGAGCAATAGAACTTACTTGGCTTTAGAAAGGTACTCAAAAGCCACAGATTTCCTGGGTTACGCAGAACAACTTTTTTTCACTCTTCTAAAAACAGCTTTTTTGAATTCTATATCGTTTTATTAACATAAAAATGAAGGCAAAAAAAAACAAAAGAAACCCAAGCTCAAGAGGGAAATTTAATCATCGATCTTTGGTTTGCCAGGGTAGGACAACATTATGCCGCCACCAGCTCCAGCCGGGCGTATTATGCATCAGAATTGCATTAAATGAAACAGAATATTTCCTTCGATTATAAGGAGTGTTAATGAAATGACAGAATATTTCCAACCATAAAAGCAACTCAGAGAAATAGTTGCTGTTTTCAGCTCACAATTCACTCAAACGATTCCTTTTTTTTCGAAGGAATGACTTGACTCGAATAATAGTTCAAACAGGTGTTGATGGTGTGAATGCATTTCGAGAATAAAGAGCTTCCTCTTTGTTTTTAAAGATGATGTAAGGCACTAAAATGTTTATCTTCACAACCCTTAACCTTCCTAAACTAATTTGAAAGGGGTTTTGCTTTATAAAAAAAGGAAGTTATGTTGCCTCACCCTGTGTACACATTGGCAAACCAAAGATCGCAGGTTCAATTCCCCCCTTGAGCTTGGGTTTCTGTTGTAGGAAGTGGTTCTTTCGGGTTTTCTTCCGCGTGTATCCATTTTTCGGACGATATTTCGCCAACGTTCCAGTTGGCTTCCTCAGGTCCACTGAAGTGCCGATGCAGGTTTTGGTCCAATATATATACCCTCCGTTTGGCGCCTATTTTTAGGAGGTGTGCTCTGATTCGTTGAAATCCTTGAGGACACGTTTCCACGCGCTGGCAAGGGGGTAGCCGTCCTCGCGGTTGAAATTTCTGGGCGTTTTTGCAATTTCAATTGCCTCTCTGATGATCCTTGGGTAGTAGCGGCCTTCTTTATTCAATAAAGTGGCGTTGTCAAACTCAATATTATGTGTCGGTCCACTCCAATGATGTTCAGCCACCGCTGACTGCTGGAACTGTCTATTTTTTACGGCCCTTCTGTGTTCTTGGACTCGGCATTTCAGCGCTCTTGATGTTTGGCCGATGTAGGAGTTGCCGCAGCTGCATTTGATTTGGTAGATTCCTCCAGAGATGTCTTTTGGGAGGCGGTCTTTCGCGTTGACGAGGATATTGGCCACTTTGGTTACGCATTTGAACCTGGCTGAGACGTTGTGTTTCCGGAGGGCCCTCGCAATTTTTTCCGTTGTTCCGGCGACGTACGGCAGGATAGCGTGTGCCGTCGCCTTTTTCTTAGGGCTAGTCTCGTCGGTCCTCTCCAGGGCCATCCGCTTCTTTCCTTCCACCCTGTGAATTATCTTCAGAATGTTGTCACGCCGGAAGCCATTCATCTGGAACGTTTTCAGCAGATGTTGTTTTTTTCAGTGAAATTGCAAAAACGCCCAGAAATTTCAACCGCGAGGACGGCTACCCCCTTGCCAGCGCGTGGAAACGTGTCCTCAAGGATTTCAACGAATCAGAGCACACCTCCTAAAAATAGGCGCCAAACGGAGGGTATATATATTGGACCAAAACCTGCATCGGCACTTCAGTGGACCTGAGGAAGCCAACTGGAACGTTGGCGAAATATCGTCCGAAAAATGGATACACGCGGAAGAAAACCCGAAAGAACCACTTCCTACATCAATAATCTCCGCGGAAGCCTACATGGAAACTTGGGTTTCTGTTGTTATCCTTGCCTTCATTTTTATGTTAATAATCCGATATACAATGCAAAGAGGTTGTTTTTAGAAGAGTGAAAAATAAATATTTTTAATATTTGTACGGCGTAACCCAGGAAATCTCTGGATTTTGAGTTGGAACAAAAACACAGAAACACACAAAAAGAAAAGAAAAGAGACTCACAGAAAGAAAATTCTTAATTCAATAAGAATTAAAACATTCAATTATAACACCCCTTTAACGTTTCAGTGAATCAATTGGAAAACTTCGGTGTAATGCGTAGGATAAGTCCTCTTTCTTCACTGTGGCAGCATCGTCGGTGAGTGATGGTTTTCCACTTATTGGATCGTCTGTGAGGGACATTTGGGCGGTTTGAAAATTCCTTCTACAGCTCTCAAATGTGTCATACATTTCATTCATCTATCATTTCCATAAACGGCCATCAGTTTATTTGTGGATTTGCCGGGTACTGTAACCTTTCAAATGAACGAACTTAATCACACTGCGAGCCTCTATTTCTCCATACTGTGACTTATTTCAATCTACGGCTTCCTGGTACAAAAAATCAACACAGTTTGCTGTAATTTACAAATGTATGCACATCAGTATCAATTAATATGAAAAATAAATTTTATCCTGATAGTTTGGTTATTTCTTAGCAATAATTATTTTAAAAATGCACCCCCACGTGGGAATATAGTTATATATTAGAATATAGTCCGTTATAAACCCTTCTATTTATCTATGAATTCCGTTCCCTTACCACAGTTAATTATTCTCTTCTTATTTTATCGAAATGTTTAAAAAAATAGTCTCTTAAGTGAAGGGGTTTGCACTTATTACACTGTGCTAAAATATTTTACTCGACCAAGGGACATGCATACCTCTGACAGTGAGACGGCTCCATACATTTTGTGGTTTTGCCAGATTAAAGGCTTAAAATTTGCAAATCTCATCAAGAAAGGTTGATCAAGTGTAACATAAATTGTAAACGGTCGAAGATTAAAAATTTGAAAGAAAAGAATGAAATATATTGGTGAAGATCTAAGTGACGCAAACGCGACTCCTAGAGGAATTCGAAAATAAATTCTGTATGCAACTGTTAAGCAGAGAATATTGTTCAATGGACACTAATCATTCAATCAATTAAATCGGATATAAATCGATTTGCTCATCGCGGGAGTTTTTGCTGGGTTTTAATAGTACAAAGATCCCCATTTGGTATCCAGGTTTTGGCATGTTTTTTTAAAATGCCTTAATGTTGTTTATTTCAATGCTGTGAGAAGCACTCTTGTAAATTGCATTAATGCTGAAATATTCCTCATGGGCATAACCTTGGATTACGAAGATATCTGCAACCGCAGTTTACCCTTACATTCCCTCAGCCAGGAAAATCAATAATACACTTCAAAATAAAATTTAAAAAAAGTGGCGTGACATTATTTTCCATTGAGACAATGCAAAAAGTCGAAGCCCTTGAAGTAATGGGATAATCGCAGAGAAAAATGCAGTTTTTTTTCATAAATCCTTTGCCTGGAAAAATGTCTTGGGGGGGGGAAATTAAAAGAAAGGGTTATAATCATCCTACACAGGTTTCTGGACATGTTGGAAAATACTTAGTCTAGGAAACGCTTGACACCAAAACCCTTTAAGTGAAATATCGATCGCCACCAAATGGATTCCCCATCCTTCCCCATGCAAAGACTTCCCAGTGTTCATTTTTTGCTCAGCTTGAACCGTTGGGCACGAAAATATTTTCTCACATTAAGAGAGTGACGCAGAGCGAAGTTTTTCTCGGGGACATGGAATAGCATTTGAATGAGAAGCGCTGCTTTAGTACGAGGGTAATCCTATATCCAGGTAATCCCATTATTCTAATACCACCATTCAAATCAATCTGAGTTCAAATGAAATGAAAATTCTTTGGTCTAGCTCCCCTTTTCAGCGCGAAAATATTTTATGCTAACATTTTTATTACTTGCAATGTAGATAAGTTGAAATTTGTTTTCCTTGAAAAAGGTATGTTTAAAACAGTTTACTTGTTTACCCACCACATGGACCGATTTTAAAATTTTTTAAACTCTCTCCAATTCACTGCATTAAAAATTTTACACGTTGTGACTCCTTTCATGGTGAATCAGCGTAAGATTACCAATTTTCCGGATTTATTCCGGGTTTTGGGCCGTTTTACTTCAATAATTTTGAAAGAAGCTGCATCAAAACGGACACGAGTTCAGCTTCATCAACACATCGAGAGTCAGACGACTGAATTTTAACTGTGGATTTTTCAAGTAATTTATAATACCCTTGGAGTGAGACGAGCTTTTACGAACGTTTGCTCTGCTAAGCTGGATGAAGAGAGATTCCGGGCTGCTGAAGCTGATTTTTTCTGGCTCCTTCTTTTAGCATACATAATTAATGCCGAATCGACATTTAAAAAAAATTTGAATTATGACGGTAACATAAATTTATTGAATAGCACGTTTTACCCACACAATTTTCTTTTCCATGAAGTTTGCAGGTCTATTTCTAGAATTCCGTTCAAATGTTTCCAATATTTTTAAAATACTATTTCAACTTCACAAGCTTTAAGCAAAAAGGTATTTTTTAAAAATTTCATTGTAAAATGCATGTTAAATAAGAAGGTACACAAAACATGTTCCACCTAATTATACAAATATTTGGTTCATTAACATTCCTTATATTCTTATTTATTTATAATGATTGTTACACTTTAAAAACGTTTCAATTTTACATTTCCGAGAAATTTATAAAGATTATTGAAGGTTTCAATATGCCTCTGGCTCTGGATGATATTCGAGAGATTAACATTTTCACAATGTAAAACCATATCAGAGATTCGCACGCCGGGAGGTCCACGTGCCCCAGGTTTAGCGTAAAAATGATTGAAACAGCATTTTTAAAAAGTTGAAATCCTCAAATCCTTTACGCTAAATACCCGAACTAGTTCATTTTCTACGAGGGTAGAATTGTTTTAATAAATAGATGCTCCAAAAGATTTGGCCATTTTCGCGAAATTTAACAAAAACCATGTGAATCAAAGAGTCAAGGAAGGAGGTTGGGAAGCGCAATTCGAACCTTCCCCTCGAGTTTCAGTTTTTCTAGCGACTGTGTCAACCGTTTGACTATCCCGTCCGGTTCTTGCATTTTTTTTATAGTTTTGATTGGTCCAGAAATCTAGGCTTGGACACGGGTAAAATCCCAAGCTCAAAATTCAGGTTCATTTCAAAACAACTGAAAATTCGACAAAAAATGCCGAAGAATTTCCAAATATTCCATTTGTTTACACGATGATTGGATATACGAGAAGACTATCGTGGCCCCGGATCGCAAAAGCAACGACTAACGAACTGAATTCCAGGAAGCGTAGCTCAAATTTCAAGCGGGGTTTCTGCATTTGCGATGATCTGTTATTTGCTCGACTTGAAATCATTCCATCTTCAAGCCGCTTTTCTCACCTTTTCCTCCTTAAAAGTTCCATATTACTTTTTCATGCTCAGTGAGTTGCGTACTTCCCGGGCAACTGACATTATTACAACGTCCCATTGAACATTAAAATGGCTCTTCAAAATTTCTCGTACAATACTTACCGTGGGGTTTTTTTTACAGCCGTGACTGTTTTCCAGCAGTTAATGAAGACAGGAAAGCAGAATGCTCTTTTAACATTGCCTTGAAGCCTAATTCATAATTACTTATAAAAAAATAAGAAAGATGTGCAGGAATCCGTAACAATTACTCTTTATGTCGATTTTATTTAACCATTTTAAGTAAGTTTGATGATTTCTTTGAAATGATATACTGGTTTTCATTTATATAAAAACTTAATCGGCAAATCAGTACGTGTATTGCCGAATGAAGTGCCGTGCAAATTGTAGCTCGGGATTTAATCTGGGAAATTCTTTGTCGTTATGGATTTTTCGTGTAATTCGAAGCGTGTAATTGCGGAATCAGTGTATTCCCCAATTAACGGAACCGTGTTGCGGCCCGACGTTGATCGGGTTGGGAAATTCGGGTTTTCGTTGTCCACGCTCACACACCTAGCTCCCAGGGATTTTTTCATGCATAGACTGTTGAAGATGTCGTAACCTTTAATCAGCTTCGTCTTGGTACATTTTTCTATGTGAAACGTACATAATTATATTTATCATTGGTAATTTCTTTTGACTTAATATAACTAGTCGTATTAAATTCTTTATTTAAAAAAAATGTATCTTCGTGATGAAGGGGAGGGGACAAGAAAATAGTTCAACTATTCACGAAAAAACACTGTCCTACTTATTCACGGAAAGACATTAATAACTATGTACATCAGAGATACGTAAATTATTCCGAAAATGTGACCGACTCGAATTCCTAGTGGTTAATAATAATAATATATCGCGTAAGAAGAACTAATCATAGACGAATGGACCTTTTCGGGAGATATTTTGATTGCTAAGTGATTTAAAATTTGTATCCCTGGACATAGTTATACAGCTTAAAATATTTTTCGCTCGACTTCACACTACCGTTTTTAACTTTTCTATCCATTTTTTTCGAAATTGTCGAGGTCTTTCCATGTGCACTTGAAATTTGAGTGTACGAACGAAGTTCCATCAAGCGGTTTTTAATTACAAATAGCTTCCCTCAATCAAGTGACTCACGGATACATGTTGAGCTGAAATATATTGAATTAATATCACTCAGTTTAACGGAACTCGGAATTATAAAAAAAAGAGGCAATGAGGCTACTATGAATTTGAAATTAAATTGAGGGAAATATGAGTAATATCGAAGTATGTTACGATGACGTGAACTAGCGCAAGTGATCTCTCACAATTAGACTAATCAGACTGCACCTTTAAATTCAATATTGTGAGCTATTTTCCCAAGGACATATTTCAGTGGCCCTTATGTGTTATCAAATTAGTAACATAACTAATTTTGGATTGATACTTTGGTGATGATGAGGGGATCTGACATGTTCCCACATAGGAATAATAGCAGTGAAATTAGTATTATGCCTTGAAAAATTTGATATTAATTTAAATTTAAGAATCTCAAAGAACCGCGGGAAAATCTGCGGCAAGCTCTATAGCCAATTCATCCATTATAGTCCTACGAAATGCGAGAGTTTTACAGTGCAAATATTATAAATTGAGGCAGGAAACCAAAAACGCGAAAGAAGAATGGTGGGAGACATAGTGCGGGGAAATGGAAGTTTTACAACAGAAAGAAAGGTGAAAACGGTGAGCTGTAAAGAAAAGGTTAACTCACAGTCAAGAAGTAAGACGGGAAAAACCGTAGAGACACAACAGGACCACTATTGATTGAAAGAAGAAAGATTCAAGGTTCATAAAGGAAAGAGACATGCGTGATACAGTAGAAGTGATGAGGACACTATTACAGAGGAACGTAGACAAAGTCAGGATGTATTTTTGTATTGCTAACAATTCGAGATGGCGTGTGAAAGAGTGAATTGGGTAAATGAATAAATGTGTACATGTCTCGGATTGCGCAGGTGCGAGTGGGGGATGGAGAGTCCGGCTATGGGTAGTGTTAGGAAGAGGAGTGAGGCAGGGGTTATTATCACATGTACCATCCAACTTATATGCGAAGTAAATTAGTAGAGTGGCATGGGAAGAACTGGAATTGGGAGTGAAAGTTGGTGAGGAATTCATAAAATCAGTTAATTTGGCGGATGATCAAGTTTTGGAGTGCCAATTAGGTAAGGGGTTACTAGAATTGCTGTGCGCTTTGATATGCCAGTGCGACAGGCATGATGTAAGAATAAGTGTAAGAAAAACAAAGGTTATGCGGTCTTCGAGAAAAAGGAAGGATGAGTAGAATATTAACATAGAAGTTCAAAAAATAGGGCAGGCGCAACAATTCACCTGTCTCGGGAGAGAAGGCCCTCATAAGAGGGAATGAGAATAAATGGAGATAGGATTGAGAGTTGGTGGTGGTAATACACGAAGACAGGTTTGAAAGATCAAGCCTTATGTTGCCAATCAGCCAAGGGGGTTATAATTCTTGCTGAGCGCATGAGAAAGCCAGTGTGATAAAAATAAGATGAGAATCGGTGGAAACAAGAAACAAGGTTTTCGGGGAAGAGGAAGGCTACGATAAACGTTGAAATAGAAAGGTAAGGCTATAGCAGATGGGGCAGTTTACCTACATTAGTAATGCTTTGGATCAAGATGATTAATGTCCTAGGGGCACAAGATGAAGAATCACGTTGGGCGAATTAGCTTCCTTAAAGAGGAGGGAAGTGATGACAGGGACTTTGTGCAATGTTAAGAAAAGGCTCCTTTGGAGCGTGGATCTGTTCGGCGTGGAAAAATGGCCGTAGAAGCATGATGATAGGCGCAGATTGGAGGCTTTTGAAATGTGGATCCGGAGGAAGATGAAGAAGATGAAGTGGACAGAATGGAAAACAAACGAAGGAGTAGTAGCGATGGTGGAGGAGGAGATGGGATTTATGGGAGAAATCCGAAGGAGGCAGGAGGACATGGTTGGTTGCAGAGTATTCCGATTGTCAATGGAATGTTGAAGAATGTGGTAGAGGGGAGAATTTCGGGCAAGCAAGGAAGAGGAAGTAATAGGATAGGCGCGTTGGACGGAATGAAGGGAAGACATACGGATTTGTTGGGTTCATGGTAGTGTGGGGTGTCGGGTTGTATCTTGTTAGGCGACACTGAAAAAATGCATGGGTGTTAAGGTTGTGCCCATCGAAAACTTACCTTAATCGATAGACTACAAAATAATAAACATCGAGGGATCCAGATTTAAATCCCGGTCTATGGGAACGATTTCTACACTGTGAATTACTGGGACTTTTTTCTAACAAAAAAAATACTGACCCAATATTGCATGCTGCTGCAATTAAACACCAATCCGTCGTATAGTACCGTAGGATAGTCGACACGGGAATTATTTGATCTCAGCCGTATTCCTCCGCCTCTTCGAAAAATCAGTGTTTCCGCGACGAGATCGATGTCGAGTGAGTTGAATTGGGCACCTAAAAAAGCGAGGTACGCAATGCGTCCCTAATGGGGGAGTGTCTCTTCTCTCTTCCGCCGACGTTTTCGTGTCATCGACGCAATGCTAGCGGTGCAGAGGCAATCAAATGAGTGCAACAAAAACGCAGTGGCGAGAAATACAGAACAAAGTGTTTAATACCGCGAAACTCGAGAGCTCTTCGCTCGTACAGTCAACGTGCTATGGAGCTTAATGCAAGTTTTTATTCTTTTATATATTTTATATTTTTGTATGATTTTTGGCCAAACCGCTGAAAGTCAATTTTCCGGATTTGTTCAAAATTCAAATGGGAAATGTGAGTAAATAATAGAAGACATGTCAAAGCCTGTCAATACTGGCATACGATCGCTCCCAGTTCGATGGAGCACTTTGAGCCTGATCGCTCAGTTCTCTTCAGTCCCTGCATCTACTTGATTTCTTTTCTTCGTGCCATGAATATCACCAGGAGAGATTCCATCGTCATGGATCCAATAGCGTAATTTATTCTTTCTTGGGTGATATTAAAACATTCTGCGATAAAGTGTATACGTTGACACCAGAAATGTCTAATTTGAAATTTTAAAGTAAAATGTTTAAGTCGTAATATGTCGAAAATTTTAGTAATCACTGTTTATTTAGGGATTTTTGATACCAAAAATAAAAATAAACCGCTATTCATAATTTCGAAATTTGAAATTATGACTAATTGTAAAGGCTTGGCAGTTAAGAGAGTTAGTTGGATTAAGTCCTTAGTGCTACAGGTCATTTCACTGCCGACGACAAATTACGGTAATTACGAGGGTGGTTCAATAAGTACCCGTGTTTGACAACAAAGGGCGTTCCTGAGGGAAATTTATGTTATCATCGTGTGCTGATATCTATCAAAAGACGGTGAAACAAATTTCAGACTGATTTAAAGGATAATTTGGATTTGGCAGCCATTCGAGTAAGACGTATTTCGTGATTTTCGCTAAGATGGAAAAAGAGCAGTATCGTTCGGTCATTCGCTTTTTGTTTTTGGATGGGAAGAAATGCGAGGTTAAAAGATAAAAGATAAGTTGGATGCTGTTTATGGGGACACTTCGCCATCTATGACCACAGTTAGATATTGGTTCAACGAATTTAAACGTGGGCGAACATCAAATGTTTTTGATGAGGAGCGACCAGGACGCCCGGCAGACGTGGTTACCGAGGAAATCATTCAAAAAGTCCACGCCATGATTCTCGCTGATCGACGAACGAAAGTGCGCGAAGTAGCAGAGGCCGTGGGTGTGTCGACCGGAACGGCAATTAACATTTTACATGATAAGTTGGCGATGAAAAAATTGTCGGCCCGATGGGTGCCGCGATTGCTCACGGTGCACAACAAGATGATCCGGCTGTCAACTTCATGAACTGCATGAACTACGTTATGAATTGCTGCCGCGACCCCCGTATTCACCCGATCTGGCTCCCCGCGACTTTTTCTTATTCCCTAACATGGAGAAATGGCTCGCGGGAAAAAAATTTAGTTCAAACGAGAAGAAATGGCTCGCGGGAAAAAAATTTAGCTCAAACGAGGAAGTTATCGCCGAGACAGAGACGTATTTTGGAGATTTCGACAAATCCTATTTTTTGGAGGGGTTAAAAAAATGGCCGGAACGTTGGGAGAAGTGTATCTTTCTAAAAGGGGACTATGTTGAAAAATAAAAAATTTTTTTTACAAAAAATGGTTTCTTCATTTCTAACGCAAGTACTTATTGAACGTCCCTCGTACAGCCCCACGAATATTGCTTCCCGAAATTGATCTACCTCAAGACGGCGTTCAGCCTCTAGAGATTTCAGCCTCATAGCCCTGTGAGTAGGCCCATGCATATATACACAGGGGTCTGTTAATTGACGGCATGCTTGAAAACGTCATTAAGAAGATCACAGTATAACTGGGTTGTGTCCCTGACAGAAAAATTTCTCGCTCGCTTCTTTCGCTCCATTTGTTTCCCACTTGAGTTCATTATTGAACTCTTCATACTTCCTCTTACATATTTCCGCGTTAACCTTCTTCCGTTTCCTTCTCTTGTCTATCATTCTATTATCTCATCCATATATCCATCGTAATACATATTTTTTTTCCTTTGACTAATTACTGTTGCTATGATTTTGCTTTCGGCTTCCGATATCACTTCTTTGATATGTTTCAGTTTTTCCTCTACAGTGCCCAGCTGTCTTTCCACACTAATGATTTTCTCTAAAGCCTGCTGACACTCCTTTCTAGTCAGTCAGGCTAATGCTTCCAAATGCCATTATCCAAACCGCCTTCCCTTTTTATCATTATGAATCGGACGCCACGAATCATTATTTCCAAATTGCAGTCATAATGAGCATCCGCTGCCGGGAAACTGTGCAAATTAATCATGCTTTTCCTAAAGCTGTGCCTACCAATAATATAGTCAAACTGATCTATTTCTGAATCCCTGGGAATTTTCCATGTTTACCTACACAGTTTTTTCTGTCTAAACCAAGTGTTCGTTATGGTTAAACCCCCGTCTCCTGCAGAACTAGATTGATTTTGCCCCGCGGTCATTTCTTATTCCTAGTATGCACAAGTATTCCCCAACCTCACTACCATCTCTCCTTTCACCCACCGTCGCGTTCCGATCCCCCATCACCTTTACATGTTTCTCTCCAGGAATAACGGCAATTATCTCCTCTAACTGATGGCATGCCCTGTCGAATTCTTCCTCCCTATGATTGCTTGGTGGCATGAAGACCGGAACAATGACCAGCTTTATTGGTCCAGCTTTCATTTCTACTAATATTATTCTATCAGTCGCTTGCTATATGCTCCCTACGCTTCTTCTGACCTTTATATTCAATATTATTGCCACCCCTCGATGGATCTTTTCCGCTCTATTATATCAATTTGTCAAACAGACTTGCAAAGCTCCTAACTCTTTTTACATCTTTATCTATAATTAGCAAAATTCTATCAAAAGGGATAGAAAGGTATCTTTCTGAGCAAAAATATCTTGCGGTATTTCTGCATGCCTAAATCTTCCAAAAAATAATAAAACGCTAAACCGCTCTGACTGCATTAATTGCTTACCTGGTATTCAAAGTCTTAAGCCTATCCTATGCCTGAGCTACGCCTGAGCTACGCATGTGTTTGTGTGTGCAAGTGCGTGTGAATAATTGTACTTACACACACACATACATATATGTGTGTGTGTACGTATATAAATATATATATATATATATATATATATATACGTATATCAATATATATACATATATATATATATACATATATATATATATATATATATATATATATATATATATATATATATATACATATATATATATATATATATATATATATATATATATATATACATATATATATATATATACTATATATATATATATATATATATATATATATATATATATATATATATATACATATATATATATATACATATATATATATATATATATATATATATATATATATATATATACATATATATATATATATATATATATATATATATATATATATATATATATATATATATATAAACCATAAACACAGTAATCAACCCGAAGGTCGGTTTGGTAGGTGATGGTAGAATTCACCCAGTACTAAGCCCGACGGCGTGTGAATTCACACATCAGGGTAGGGGGGCCAGTTCCTTTCCCTGTGCCGGTTATGGTTTCCCAGGAAGACCTGGTACCCGAAAAATCATATATATATATAAATATAAATATTTATATATATATAAATATATAAATATGAATATATATATATATATATAGTATATATATATATGCTGTATATTCTATACATATGTATAAGGACCCCCCTATTTATACACGATGTACGTATATACATATCCAGGGTCTGTACAATAAGTATAGTGACTGGTTCGCTGTAGCCTCAATGGAGCGATGGATGGGGGTCCGACCGGTCGGCGCGGTAGAGCCCCCACCACTCAGGAACACTTTAGTTTCGTAACCTCCGGGGATGCGTTGAGACAGATGGTGGATTTTTGTGACGTCCACCTGACCGTCCGCCCATTGTGGTGTCGTCGCGCCAGTATGGAGCGCACCGTCGAGCAACGCTACGCTGTGAAGTTTTGCATTTAACTCGGGAAGCCAGCATTGGAGACCCTTGAACTCATTAAACAAGCTTATGGGGATGATGCCTTAAGCCGCACATGAGTGTTTGAGCGGCACAAAATATTTAAGGAAGGCCGGGAGCTCGTCGAAGACGAGCACCGTGTCGGACGTCCGATGACCGCTCGAACCGATGCTCAGGTGGCCAAAGTGAAAAACGTTTTGGACTCTGACAGGCGTTTAACCATTGCCCTTATCAGTAAGGAGACCGGCCTTTCGGTGGGAACCGTCCACACCATTGTAACAGTGGATCTTGCGATGAGGAAAGTATGCGCGAAGCCGGTGCCGAAAGTCATGAGCAAGGAACATAAACTGTCGCGGGTGGAAATTTCACAAGAAATTTTGGCCTGCGTCCAGGAAGATGAAGATTTTCTCGACAGCTTTATTACCTCAAAGGATAGCTCAAAAGGAGCTCAAAGGATTTTGGTTCGACTCCATCCAGGCGGTTCAAGCGGCGACGACAAAGGCTCCCAACAGTATTCTGGAAACCGACTTCCAGCGGGCTTTTGACGAGTGAAAGACGCGCCGAACTAAGTGTATCGATGTAGGAGGAATGTATTTTGAAGATTATTAAGTAATTGTGATGATAGCTGCAATACCTTTTGCTATTTGTAACCAGTCCCGATACTTATTGCACGGACCCTGTATATACGTATATATAAATACCCCTATCGAGATGTTGCGGTTGCTATGTACTGGCTTCCCACCTACAGGCCCCGGGTTCAAATCCCGGCGGTGTTGAATATGATTCAGTGATATCTCGATCCCTACCTGAGGTGCCTTTTGGAGGGCACTTTGGATACGCTGTCCGTCGGATGGGACGTTAAGCTGCGGACCCCTTGGCGCATATCGTTAAGAGCAAGCTAATACAGACGCTGGGTTTCTCTCCACCCTTCATCCTTTCCTCTCCATCCTTAATGGTGCAAATGACCTTAGCTGTCGGTTGCTTCCCCTAAATACTTCTACTCAGGACCAGAGAGTGCCATGCTCCACTCGAAAGCCTTGACGAATTGCTTCCTTGTTTCCAGCCTGAGGTTCTTTGAACATAGTAATTGCCTCTTCTTCATGAATGCGTGCTTAGCTTAGGCTATTCTTCGTTTGTTGTCGGTCGAACTTCTTCCATCCCATGTAATTCTGCTGCCCAGGTAGTTGAAGGATTCCACTTGCTCTAGTTTCACCCCTCGAATTGTGATATACTCGTATGCATTCAGCTCCTCTCTTCCACACACAAGGATTTTAGTTTTCTTCTTTTTGATGTTCAGATTATATTCTCCAAGCACTTGATCCATAGCACTAAGAGTTGCTTGCAGGTTCTCTCGCGTTTCCACCACAACTGCGTGTCATCTGCAAACCGGAGCATGTTGATTTCTTCTCCATTTACCTTGACTCCTTTGATACCCAAAGTATGCCTCTTCCAGGCATACGTTGAAAATTGCTGTCGAGAGGTTGCATCCTTGTCTTACTCCTTTGTTCATTTTGGCTTCTGTTTTTCTTCCATTTTTCGTTTGCATGGTTGTAACCTGATTCTTGTAGAGGTTCTGAATAAATCTTCCGTCGTTGTAGTCCAATCCAAACGCATATAGTATCTTAAAAATTGTTTCATTCGACGCTGTCAAAGGCCTTCTCCAAGTCCACGAATGCCACACCTATTTACGTGTTTCATTTTTTCGGCCAGAACTCTCAAGCTGAGAATTGCCTCTCTTGCTCCTCAGTTTTTCATGAATCCGAATTAGTTTTCTGAGAGGTTTCCTTGTATCCTTGCTTGTATTCTTCGGCTAATTATCCGAGTAAGGATTTTCGATGCTTGAGTCACCAAGCCCAATTTTCTGCGTTCTTTGCATTCATCTGTTTTCACCTCAAATAAAATACCTTCAAATAAAGACCTCTATCTATCTATCTATCTGTTTTCGGTTTCTTCGGTATCACAACCATTATACTTTTGACGAAGTCTTCTAGTATTTTTCCACTGTCGTAGCTATATTTGATTATTCCATAGAGGGTATCCTTCGCTTTGACCCCGAGTGCCTTGATTATTTCTCCGTTTATTTTGTCAACTCCTTGTGCCTTGTTGTTTCTCTGGTCTGCCAAAGCTCTATCGAATTCGCTTCTTTATATCTGCGGACCCCGATCGTCTTTACCTATCATGCTTTCATTTTAAATTAAACCATCTTCTAGTGGTTTGGGAGCTTAATAGAGAACTTCAATGTATTTTTTCCATCTCGATATTTCCCTTTCCCATGTTGTTATTAATTTCCTCGCAGTAGCTTTCTATCCATTCTTCCTTTACCTTCTTGCACTCTCGTATGACTTGGTTCCTCAACTGCTTATAGAAGTACTCTTCCCTCTCATTACTTGGATTCTTGTATTTTCTTCTTTCGCCTATGAGACCACTTATTTGAGCAGTTATCCATGGCTTCTTATATATTTCCACCTTAATCACAAGGAGCTCATCTGCATTTTTGGTATTCTTCATTTCTTTCCAGCGTTTCTCCAAGTTTTTTTGTGTTTTTGTTCACTAGTGCTAACTTGATATACATTATTATTCACATCCATATGCCTCGGATTAATAAATACTGGGAAGAGATATCTCGCTGAATCAATAGGGAGTTTTGCCGCAGGGGAGTGGGGTTATCTCACGAAGTCGAATGACGGCTTGCGATGTGGAGGTCTCGATGGAAGAAGACTGATTTTCCGGGCTCACCGCCGCAATCCTCACTGATCACTCCGCTCCAAGGCGCGCCCAAACGAGAGAGTTGATCAAAGAGCCTTTCCGTACGACGGGATTGGTCGAGGGGATTGGCAGCTAAATACAGGCAGAATAAGACACTCCCTCTTGGCGAGTTGGAGAAAGCCCGTTATTCGAAAGGCAAGGTTGTCTCATGTGTGAATCGGCAAGGCTGGACGAGATTTGCGTAAAAGATACCTGAAGGTCGTTCGAATCTCAAGGGGGACCTTCCAAACTGAGTGCACTAGTTTCCCCTCTCATAATTTCGCTCTCAGGTGTTCTTCTGAGTAGAATTAAAAAAAAAAAGGAAAGTCTGCCCTCGAAGTGGGCAGTTAACGTGAGAGCAAAAGAATGTGCTGCGACCATCCACCCGAGCTCTCTTACTTCATGATGGCGAGCAATGTAAAGTGCTAATTAAGGAGTGGTCGAGGATTTCTCTGCATGGTGTGGCGTTTGGGAGCACACTATGTCCCGTAATCCTGACGCCCACACCCTAGTCAGTTGGAGTGGCTCACAAAATCCGTGTAATAAGCGTAAGATGGTGAGCGAGCGACGACGCTTATCGGCCTCACCTTTCCCATCCGCTGCAAAGGGTTCACCTCTCCGCGACCCGAAATTCGTCTCCGAGCATGTGAAAGAGATTGTCACTTCGAGAACTGTGACCCATTGTGGGAGTGCGGCTGATACCCACTTTCGACAATTCTTTCCAATGCTCCAGCGCGCCTCTTCCGTCATTTCAACCTCCGCCTGATGGCCCACTTACCCGGTCCCTTCATCCCATCGATCGCTCAGAGATCCTTAATCGAGACAACCGGAATGCTGCACGTCGCCTTTACCATTGGAAGTGTGTTCTATGCCCGTATTTTGGGCGTTTCGTAGACAAAAGTTGATATTAGTATGACGCCCCGAATTATACGGAATATTTTTATGGTCTTCGTGTTCATGTGTTCCCGTTGAAACAATTAAAAACTGCAACAACCTTTTTACGATACAACACGAAAGCAAAATTCGTATGGAAAAAAGTTTCTCCGGCGAAAATAAGTAAAACTGGTAACATAAAATCAGTAAGCGGTGATTTTTCTTTCGGTTTTGGAATGGAAAACGAATTAATACATTTCGTCATCAGGGTTTATCGATCTGAGGAATGCTTTATATCAGTTCTCCAGAATATCGTGTTTCCTACCATGTTCTTCGTTCCCATATGAATCTTTGCACAAGCATATTCCATTATCTGGTCCTCCTGGAAAAAAAAAGTAATTTTAAATAATCAATATATATATATATATATATATATATATATATATATATATATATATATATATATATATATAATTTTATTCCCTCGGACGTGATTCAAATTGTTATTCTAGTGAGTTTTGAATTCGAATAGATGTAATAATGGCAGAAAATACACACTCGGAGAGAATACATTCTACTGGAATTATTATTAGCCAACGTGACAAAAATTAGCTGACGCTGAATTTCATTACCATGCCGTTCGCAACAATGCGAAAACGGTCACGTAAGGAGCGGGGAGCATGCGCATGTAGGGCGGAATTTTTCTCTTATCTGGCGAGCGCTACTGCTAGCCCGTGGGTCATGAGAATGCAATTAGCCAATTCGGAGAGTTATCATAACCAGGAGCAGGCCACCGTAGTTACGTTGCTCTTCTGTCACTGCCGTGAATCGAACCCACGACGTTATCCATTCTTTTTCCACACCAGTAGTACTGCGAATACAAGTGTCCTTAGGTTATTTAGATAAGTGCATTTTTTTTCAAGTAAAAAATAATGAACTGTGGGGACTAAACAAAGTTAAGTGTTAAGTGTTGGACGAAACTATCATGAAAAATCATTATTTCAACTCGTTAAGTGGTCAAAAGTAATAAATAAAAACCAAAACATTCGTTTTGTTAAAAACGCAGGTGGAAAAACTACTGCGAACATAATTAAAAATACTATGAGGAGTACGACTTATGTGGTTACCAAATTGGTGACGTTTGGTGTAGTGCCGCGAGCGTTGCATATGCAGCCGTGTGTGTGTGTCGATAGGTGTCAGGCGGCCGATAGAATGCAAGCTTGGACTCAGTCTGTAGCCATGTCCTCTCAAGGTCAAGCGCCCTCCATTCCAGCGCCCAGAGAAGGGAGCAGGCGCTGAATTCATTAAAGATCTGGCCGTATTTAAGGACAAAAAAATCGCTCTGCAGTCTGTGGGTATTAGTAACAGACTAGGTAAACGTCATGGAAAAACAAATTTTGGCAGTAATATATGATGAAGCGATTTACGTATTTCCAAATCCGAGTCTTCCTTAGCGAAAAGGGAAGTGCGCTGAATAAGGGAGAGACTCGCATGCTTGGAACGGTGGAGCTCCGTGATTGTTCTCACGTCTGACACGTGAAAAGATTATTGAAGTTCATTCGTTGGAGACGCCTCGGTGCAGCACTTAAACTTGCGAGATCTTAAGTTGATCTTCCCCAAAGGAAATCCCATTTCAAGAGAAGGATAACATTTTAGAATTTGGTGCTAAGCGACCGACCCTTTCTCAAGCCAAAAAATTTAAAGTAGCATCTAGGTCAAGCAAATCAAGTAGTAGTGGTAGTTTTTGGGGAGGCGACCGACAGCTAAGGTCATTTGCGCCATTAGGGATAGATGGGAAAGAAGGAAAGGTGGAGAAAACCCCGGCGTCGGCATTAGCCTACACTTAAAGAAAGGCACCAAGGGGTCCGCAGTTTAATGTCCCATCCGAAGAATGGACGACATCCGACGGACGAGGATATGCCGTCTTCAGGATTCAAACCGCGGCAATTTCGGTGGGAAGCCAGTATGTTAGCCACCATACCATCCCAATCCCCGCCAAATAAAGGGTATTGCTTTTTACTCATTGATAGCATTATTGTAGAGTACAGGTTGAGACAGAATGGACTCCGTGTCAAAAAATCACTGAAGAGCGCGCAGGTAAATTAGCGGAGTAGGAGTAGTGACGTCAGCTGGAGGAAACAACGCTATTTTGAGTGGTTACCATGCAGTGATCTGGTAAATATCAAGGCTTTGTCGTAGATATTCTCTTTAAGAACAATAATAGCGTGGTGGCGACGCAGAGGGGGCTGTGGTCTAGCGATGAAGCGCATTTTAACATATCCGGCTCAGTAAACAAGCAAAATTTTTGTTACTGGACGACTGACAACCGTCGCCAACTTTAGCCAAGACCTCTTCATAGCCACAAAGTGCGATGTGTACTCCAGTGCATTATTGGGCCTACCTTTTTTGAATCACGAGGTTCAACTGCTACTGTTAACTCTGTGCGCTATTGTGAAATGCAGGAGAACTTTTTACTTCCCAAAATGGAAGAGTATTGTGAGGAATATGACACAGAAGAGTTTTTGAGTTCAACAGGATGGTGCCACGGCTCATACCGCCCGTCGTTCCCGCCAAATCCTGCAAGAACAATTACCCGGCCGCCTGATCTCTTTACGAGGGGATGTGCCATAGCCCCCTCGGTCCCCGGATTTGAGCCAATGTGATTTCTTTCTTTGAAGATATCTTAAAGCTGAGGTTTAAAAAGTTCGACCAAGGACCTTGGAAGCTCCTAAGAAGGCAATAACAGATGTCCACGCTGGAATAACGCAAGATATACAGAGAAGAATTTTCGAAAACGTTTTTGAACGACTCAACATGTGCATCGCTCACAAAGGTCGTCTTCTGAATGAAATAATTTTCATTACCTAATGAAAATAAAATAACATTAAATGGTTTTTCAAAAATAAAACGTTTTTGTAATTATCTTGATCAAATATTTTACAATCTACCCGTCAAATCAGGGAGTACATTCTGCTTCACCGTGTATTATTTATTAGCTTCTGACGCATTTTAAGCATTAAAAAAATTACGCTTACATATTCATGTACGTATAATCGAGATGGCCTCAGGTCTGAATTAATTTTGGCAAGCATTTGTCCAACAGGTTGTATCATATCATAGCATTGATTGACTCAAGGCAAATCAAATCGAGCTGAATAAGAATCGAGGGATACATTACAATTAACTACGTAATTGTCCTAGTTTAAATGATATTAGGAAAATACTTTTCATTTAATTTTTGTCGCGTTTTAGAATAGATTTGTTTCCAGTAGTTAGCACTACGTAAGAGGAGGCAAATCGATGGTCACCGCAAACCGGAGATCAATGCCGTACCGATAGTACTCTTTCGATACGTCGTTTGTAGGAGGGTATGGCATTGGATTGATAACCTGAAAGTCCCTTGTTCGATTCTCTTCTAGGTAATTTTTTTAGATATCATAATTCGAGGAGTGAAACTAGAGCAAGTGGAATCCTTCATCTACTCGGGCAGCAGTATAACTTGGGATGGATGAAGTTCGACCGACATCAAGCGAAGAATAGCCCTAGCAAAGAAGGCGTTCATTGAGAAGAGGGAACTACTGTATTCAAAGAACATAAGATTGCAAACAAGGAAGCAGTTAATCCTAAGGCTTCCGCGACTTCTATTTGATGAATAAATTCTTCTTCCGGGAATTTCCGTCGCATAGTTGAGTTGATGGACAACTGTTTCCACCACTTCGACCTGAAAACGCCTCTAGGACTGGGGGCGAAACAGTTGTCCATCAACTCACCTACGCGACGGTAATTCCCGAAAGAAGAATTAATTTAAGGATGCAGTTCGTCAAAACGTTCGTGTGGAGCATGGCACTCTACGGATCAGAGACATTGAATAATGGAAAAGTGGACCAGCGAAGAATAGAAGCATTTGAAACATGGTGCTGGAGGAGAAAGCTGAAGATAAATGGACAGACGAAGTACGATGAAATACATAGAAGAACAGAAGAGGAAAGGACCATATGGAGAGCTCTACGGCAAAGAAGAACTAGATGGATTGTACATATCTTGGGGCACACTGGATTAGTTAGAAACACAATAGGAGGAAAACTTGAAGGAAAGATCCTGCGAAGAAGGCCAAGAGACAAGTATATTGGGCAAATTAAGAAGGACGTAAAACAGGGAACCAATCTGAGGGCAAGAGAATTAACACTAAATAGGGGAGAATGGAGGGCTGCAGTTAACCATTCTTAGGATCGAAATACTGATGATGATGATGTGGTATAAACTTCAGATGTTGAATACATGAGTTTATCGTTCACAATAGAGCTTTGGAGGGAACCTTAATTGATTTTCAGGATATTATTACATTAATGAAGCGGTTTTCCTTTGTAAAATAAAGTTTATTACTTCAACATATTTTCAACGGAGGATAAACCAAATGTAAAACCTATATTTTATAGTTTAAATTTAAATTAATTTAAATCAATTTTATAAAATTTTGTATGGTTGAGAATGTTATATGGTCGAGGTCGTAGACCAGAAATTATGTTTCTTATGCTGGATTTTCTGTATGAGAACCTACTTTTCTTATTTACATAGGAAAACGATTTATTCACACGACCCAGGTTTCGAAGTAAAACTTCATCATCAGGTTTTGAAGGAAGTTTTACTTCGAAACCTGGGTCGTGTGAATAAATCGTTTTCGTGTGGAACTACAAAGTTAGTCCTTTCATTTATTTATAATGAATCGGTTCCATAAAGTTACGCCAGAAACCATTAATTTACATAGGTGTTAAAAATGAAAAATATTTGATCATTAAAATCTAACAGAGTACACAGGGTCTCATTCGCACAGCTCTTCGTTACCAATAGTTTCCTCGTTTAAACATATTGGGCTACCGAGCGAAATAATCGTGTTCCATACACATTATTGACAGTGATGTCACGATATTTCATATCAGCTATGATTTTTAAGGAGGATACGGTGAGTGTATTTAAGCAAGCACTTTTCCGAATGAACGGCTTCTTTTCGTCTGTGGGAAGATATTAAATTATTATTTGGTGATCGGTAGCTTATATTTTCATCACATTCAAGCCACGAGGTAAAAAATCTAGATGGAAATGGTGGAATGGTGATTTGTTTGCAAATCAATTCGTTATAAGATAAATGTCGAATTTCAATAAATCAAGAAATGAATAACTTAGAGCATCGTTCCTCCTGATCGTGCGAATCGAAACATTCCCTTCATCATGATTTTTACCGCAGTTATGATGAAATATAATGGCAAAATACTACCTTATATTAAAAAAATTCAAACCACGGTTTCGATTTCATTTATAAGCAATAATTTCATGGCATTTTATTTAGAAAATTTATAATTAAATTTTTAAAATATGATAAAATAGTAGGAAAGCACTTAAAACAATATTCCACAGAGCGAAAACTCTGAAAAACCTCTCATTATCATCCTAAAATTAGCTCAAATCCGGATTTGGAACGCTATGATCGCACCAAAAACAGAACGTGCCGTATATCACGTTCTCATAACCGCTTTGTTTGTTACAAATGTGTTCACAAAGCATCGCTTTTAACCACAATAAAAAAAGGTTTTATAACGCGTAAAGAAATGTTTCAAAGCAGCACGCAATACCCTTTTAACATGCTAACTATATGGCGGAGGAAGATTGGTGATTAAGGCATATGATTTTGCGATGGTCAGCCACTGTATGCTAGATGCAGCCACTGTAGATGCTAACGTTTTTATTGCTTTTCATTATTACTGGAACTTTAGCGAATGCATTTTGCATACCTATTCATTTCCTTTTGCTTCAAATTCAATGAAGTCTCAGCTCAGAAGCAATACCGAATCATAAACATAATTTCAGCAATATCTCATTTCAGTTTAAGGGGAAATATTTTGGTCTGCGTGGATAAATATATCCTCCTCTTTACTAACAAACCTTCGAGTTCATTAGTCCAAAGAGTTAGCTAGTTGGGGAGCATGTCCATAAAGGCTGTACTAAAAACCGTACTCAATTGCATTTTAACGTTCTTTTGAGGGGGTTGAAAACAATTTGAAATCGAATGTTAATATGGAAACATTCCTAATACGTAAACTGGCATCAGTGAACTCGATCGGTGACGTAACGGTATGGTTGAAAACAAATCCAATCTCATGAGAAACAGATTGAGTAGCTTCAGGCGTGATGTGGTGGAAGTCGAACATAATTGTGCTACGATCAGTTATTCATTATCATGAGAAACATTTCTGCAACAGACAAATACTCTCTTCGGATTGACAAAAAATTTTTTTTTAAGATTTTTGTGGGACATTTCAGAGGACATAGTTACCCCTTTTCGAGCCATTTGTGTAGCTGTTTTTACATTTGAACGAATGGAAAACTAATTTTGTGATTCCACAGTATTTTATGAAATACGACCGGAGTTTTCTTCTTTTGACGTCATTTCAGACCTCTTCATGTATTTTCATGTTTAAGATCTGAAGATGACTCCGAAATTAAAAATTCATTGGGTGGATATCAAATAAAATACCATAAAATTAATATGTTATAGCAAAGTCCGTTAAGGTACGCCTAAAGTTACCAAAACATACTTGAACGCTTTTCGTAGGCGGGGAAGAGACGTAAGTAATCGTTTTTTCCCGTAAGGAATATAAATTTCCATTACGTAAAAACCGATTTTAAATAATTTTCGTGAATATATAGGTAAGTTTATTCCATAAAAATTCGAATACGGTAATAAGGAACCTAGATGGCACAACAGAGAAGTCAGAGCGGTCTTAAGGAGACAAAAAAATTCACAGAAAATTTGAAACATAATTGAGAAACTCTAACGAAGAATTCAAAATGCAAACTATTAGAATGTCAAATACAAACAAAAATATTATCCACAAAGTCTTGTGTACCTTCAAGGGCAAAATTTAATGTGAATTTTCAGATAATAACTAAAAATCATTTGGGTCTGACGTCTGGGAAACACAAGGGATCCGTCCGACTATACATTATTCAAAGACAGAAAATGTCGAAATTGTTCATGTGAGCGTAAACTAGAAGCTCTAGGAAGACACCAAATTTTATTTAAAAACAGTTTTTTATAACTCTTTGGAAGAAGGTTAATTACCTCGCGACTGGAAGCTAGCTTACATGAACCCCAAACAAAAGCGGAGATATAGAGGTTCTCAGTATGTACATACCGATTCCTTCAATGTCGACATTTGGCAAAATCTTATAATATACCATTTTCGGAAATTCATAATTTAATTCTTAATTTCGGCCTTTTGGACGGAAGGAACATGCCCTGCCGTAACATTAATGCGTTTAGGAAAAGCAGATCATGCTAAGGACAAGTATTTAAATAATGATACCTTGAAATCGAGGGAAAGGGATACTCAATTTCATGCTGTTTCTTTAGATTACAAGATAGCCTTCGAAAAGGTATCTGAGATCAATGGGAGGAACGTGAATGTAAGAATTTGATAATAAGAGCCAGAGTAAACTCGCTCGTTTTGTTCAAAGGTTGCCATGAGAAGAGAGTAAACGTGACGGGTACGCTGGAGGAATCACAGCATGAGCCTCCTGATGCTCGCAGAGAGCAGACAAGACAGGCCTTTGGAAAGATACGAAGCATGGCACAGGGACAACCTTTATGGTGTCAAATTCTATTGGTAGATTCGACCACTGGAATTGACTAAGAAAGGTGGGGAACACCTTCACAAATAGATTATAGCAGTCGCCCTTCCCTCACTCTATGTGGAATCATAACCAAATCGAACCACATTCCCCGAATATATTGTATTATATTCTAAAATTTATTGATTTAGCCGAGTACACCAATTATTGCAAGATGTACATAGAAATGTAGTGATTTATGTTTTCAATTGTTTTTGCATCTTGGGTAATGCATATTCAAATTCATGTATGAGCAAATTTTCTGCATGGATGATTGGCTCTGACGCCCCGCGACACACGTCTGACTTGCGGTGTATTACAAAGATGTGCCGATCTCATTTTAGAAGGCCGAAGTCTCGGCCTTCTAAAATGTTCGCATGTTGCGAGCAAAAAAATAGGCGAGTTCTAATCGTCTTGAAGCTTAAGATTATGCGTAAATCTTTTTTTTTGTTGAAGAAGTTTTAAGTAGCGAGAATTGTACGAAAAACCCGTCGTGTTGTATAAAAAAATGCATCCTTTACATGACTCATTTCAATGCATTGATTTTAGTTTATATCTTTTTAATAAAATTACATCTCTCGGTTGGCTTTTACCACATCTTGTTGAAGTGGGAAGAGAATGCCATCTTCTTCCCTATCCGTATAAACAGATAGACGAAAACGCAATGCATGAAACACCCCGGGTAATAGAGTTAGATGCCAGATAATTTCCACTATGAAGAACCGAGGATCAAGAATTGGATCATGATTGCTGAAGTATTCCCTGAAGCGGATGACGAGACAGATCACAACCTACTCGTACCAGATACAATAGCAATATTGAGGGATATCATTAAGAAACAGCCTGTTAAGAAGGGGACTTGAGTCAAGATAAAGAAAAAATACGGCAAGGGTTGTCAGGGAGGAAAATTTAAAAAGATTCAGGTGACTTTTGGACCAGAAAGTATGTATGCTTGATCCCATTTCGACAAAAATATTTCTTTAAGCCACATATAACCTTAGTAGTCCTCGATTGATTAGTTTATCCATAAAATTCTCCCATAGCCTCCCAAAAGTTTATTCAATCGAGTAAAGAGAAATACTGCTCCTGAATCACGCCATGTCGCTTATCTGGCATGTTATACTCGTACATGAAGAGGAGGATAACTTCTTGCGCAGAAGAAAAATGGCGAGGTATGATCAAGGTTAAGACAGAAGCTCTAAGGTTATTACACATTCACGGAGGATTGGTCCCGGAAGATCAGCTGGAATGTGGCCAGTAAGATCGAGTACCAGGCTTAGAAATATGGGCAGTAGAGGAGCTGATCCAAGATCTAAGGATTAGGAAAACGATGGACCGTGCTAAAACTAAATGTTAAGAATATAGCGCATTTAATTTGCATGACATGTAATCAAAGCTCCCTCAGACTTAATGCTGAGGATAATAAATAAAAAAATAACGGAGAATTTTGAAGAAAACCAGTTTTCTTTTAGCAAAGAACAGAGAGACCAGATATGAAACAGGGTCGTAGATTAGTATTTTGGTTGAAAGAGAGAGAGAGTTGGGCGTGGACAGAGGGATCCCTGTTACTTGATTGACTATAATATGGCGTTTAGCCTGAAGAACTGGATGACATTGCTGAATGCTTTGGTTGATTGACTATAATATGGCGTTTAGCCTGAAGAACTGGATGACATTGCTGAATGCTTTGACAGGTATTGTTATAGAATGTTAGGAATGACGAAGCAGTTAGTTGTAAAGGGGATAAAAATGCTAGTGGAAGCATATGAGGATAAAGAGGTAATCATTGGAATAGGGGTACGACAGGGATGTTGTGTGTCACCAGTACGTTTTATTTTAAAATCTGTATAGGTTATGAAGAACGCTGTAATCACGCACGAGGTGTGTTCAATTAATAACGGGAATTTGAGTTACTTGGAAAGAAATCTATTTATTCGTCTACATCAATGTTATCCCCTTCGATGTTGTCCCAATAGATATGATACACTTATCCCAGTGCTTTTTCCAATCCACGAAACTTTTCTGGGACTCAGTCTTTGGTATAGCTTTCAGATCTATTAGCGATACATTTTAATCTCATCTATGCTTGTAAAAAGACTGTTCTCTTTATTTTCGAGAGCATAACAAAGTCACGTGGAGTCATTTCTGGTGACTATGGAGGCTGGGACATTATTACAGTACTGTTTTTGGCCAAAAACTCACTAATAAGCAGTGTGCAGCGTGAGCAGGTGCATCAGCGTGGTGGTGCTAAAGCCATGAATCGTTTTGTCACAAATATGGAACTCATGGTGTAATGTGCCGTGCACTATGCACTATGCGTAATTACAAAATGCCCGTTACTTTTTGAACTCACCTCGTATATGCAAAAGGCATTACATTAGGCGGAGAGTTTTTGTCTGTAGTCCGCTGACAACCAGGCAATGTCACAAGAAGAACTACAGGCAATGATGGAAGGTGCAGGTAAAATATTAAAGGATTAAAATGCACAGAAGAGATGAGGAATTGAAGGAAGCCGTGTAGAGTGAAAAACAGGCATGATACGAGCGTGAAATAAACTTTCGGAAGGCTGAAAGAGTGGCTTACACACGAAAGAAGAATTCCGATTGGGCTAAGAAAAGGTTTACCAAGTTTTCCCTCTGGAGTATAGTTATGCATGGATCAGAGACGTGGGAAATTACAAAAAAAGGAACAGATTTTGTCGGCTTTAAACTATGGTTACGGGAAAGAGTTGAGAAAATAAAACGGTTGCGCAAAATGAGAAGGGTGGCAGAGGAAAGGTACTTGAGGCGGATGTTGGTGAAAATATCTTGGTTGGGTTTTACCTTGTACAGGGAGTGTTAAAAGAAGAGGGGGGCAGATAGAGGCAAAAAGAGGAAGAAGAAGATCTGGAACGCTGGCATTTGACACGAAAGGAAGGGGCTACAAACGGCTAAAAGATGACTCACAGGCAAAGAAAATTGGAGAATGCCCAATTGAAGGCTGCTACAGATTGACAGTCTTGCAGAAGAAGATGATGAGCTTCAAGTATGAATAACAAAGGGTAAACGGAACTTGGGTTATCAGGATTAGGAGTTAGAAGTCCATGGCGATGTGCTCAAAACTTCAGGGACCGTCAAAAAACTGTCAATAATCGAAAGACTGCCCGTCGTAACAATTCCGATTCATTTTAACACCTACATTAGGACCGCAGCTTGAAATAGCGATGTAAAAAGTCACAGCTAAAACTTGGGGGACAAAAAGCGAGCTTTGTGTGTACTCCCTCATACCACCATGAGACCGTGAGTGCCGTCAGTGCTGCTTGTACGCGTACCCTTAAGGACTTTCCGGAATCCAGAATATCAGAGAGCCTTCGAGTCGTAGAAAAGCCGCTGGCAAAGGTGAGTCGACGCTCAAGGAATGTACTTCGGAGAATTTTGAGGCTTTGTAGCAATGACAGAAATAAATCTATTTTCCAGAATATTTTCCCAATACATTTTATATAACCATAAACACAGTAATCAACCCGAAGGTCGGTTTAGTAGGTGATGGTAGAGTTCACCCAGTACTAAGCTACTATTTATTGAACAGAGTTGCACAGTCACTTAAAATTCGTCAAGTACTGTCCTTGGGCAAATATATATTTTTTCCAGCGACTCTGCCATGACCTACCTTTATTTGAGGGAATGTTTACCAACCCTGACCGGCCACAATATCACGGCTAGCTTACTCTTGAAATTCCTTACTGTCATCTTTAAACGTCCCATCTATACAAGCAAAATGCAGGAAACCTTAATGGCTTTCCCATTCTCAGTCACCCCGAATTCCTCTCCGACTCCGTGAAATCAGGCCAGGTGCACAACCTGTCCTACCTTAGGCGTTACCGTCCCTTCAGAAGTCACCAATTCTCTTCCATTCCATTCTATTTCCTCTTGCACCTCCAGCAATAAAATCCACCATCTAAAATTCAAACTCTGCCACTCCTATTTTGGGTAAAGCTACACACGCCTCATTCTTAGCATAATAAAATCAACCATACCCCTCCAACGGCCTCTCTCTTCCCTGTCAACCTGTCTCCCAGTTCCCCAACACGTCTCCCTCGCTCGATCTCCCCCTTCCTCCACCCCTCCCTCACTTCATCCTCCTTCTCTCGCAGTTACCCCATTCCCCATGCCCTCCGTCTAGTCTGAAAGAGGCGGTCGTGCCACCGATATAGCCAAAAATCTCAATCATGTGTCTTTTTTCCGTTCACGCCTGAGCTACGCATGTGTTTGTGTGTGCAAGTGCGTGTGAATAATTGTACATACACACACACATACATATATGTGGGTGTGTACGTATATCAATATATACTTATATATATATATATATATATATATATATATATATATATATATATATATATACATATATATATCTATATAATGATATATATATTATATGATATATATATTATACAATACATATTGATGCATGTATTGATATATATATACATACGAGGGTCATCCGGAAAGTAGTACCCGTTCGTGAAATAAAGACACAAAAGTAAATATTAACAAACATAAAAAATTTTATTTGAAAGAGGATACTTTAAACTACTTCTCAACATAATCTCCAAGCAAATTAAGGCATTTGTCATAACGTGTGACAAGTTTCTGTATTCCTGCTGCATAGTCCTTCGCCGCCAGCTCATTGAGATACGCGAGGGACCCATCTTGCACAAATTTTTGCATAATGCAGATGGTGTTTAACAATTTCATGAACAATTGTTCGAGAAACATTGGGAAAATGCTCACAGATGTCATCAATTGTGACGCGCCGATCGTTCCTCACGAATTCGTCAACAGAGCTCACCAGTTGGTCTGTAATGACAGACGGTCTCTCCGAACGCTCATCGTCGTGTGTGTTCCCCCTCCCCATGTTGAAGTTGCGACACCACCGCCGAACAGACGACTCGTCCATTACATTGTCTCCATACACCTCCTTTAATTGGCGATGAATATCACATGGGCGAACGTTTCTTGCATTGAGGAATTTAATCACTGCCCTCACTTCACAACTGGCGGCGTTCTCAATTTTTTTAAACATTGTAAACAATCACAGAAACAACACAGGCAATGCTAGCGTCACGCAACTTGGCTCAGAGAAGGCAGACAAGCCACTGAAGCTATCTGACCTCGTCCAGCGGCTACTCGCGTCGTCAGCACTTCATGCGGCACGAACGGGTACTACTTTCCGGATGACCCTCGTATATGTATATATATATATATATATATATATATATATATATATATATATATATATATATATATATATATATTCTGTACTTCCCGCTGAAATGTCCACCTTTCTCTTCTCGATATCCCTCGTGTGTGTATATATATATATACATACATATATATATCCATATAATGATATATATATTATATGATATATATATGTATTATACAATACATATTGATGTTTGAATTGATGTATTGTATATATATATATATATATATATATATATATATATATATATATATATATATATATATATATATATATAAACCATAAACACAGTAATCTACCCGAAGGTCGGTTTGGTAGGTGATGGTAGAATTCCCCCAGTACTAAGCCCGACGCCGTGCGAAATTCACACATCAGGGTAGGGGGTGTAGTTCCTTTCCCTGTGCCGGTTATGGTTTCCCAGGAAGACCTGGTACCCGAAAAATCACTTTAGCTTGGGTGGAGCTGCAGGTGCCCAGAGTGCCTTGCCCGGGAATCGAACCCGGGACCCTCCGGTCAGCAGTCCAACGCTCTCTACCCACTGGACTACCGCGACCCTACATTTTATATAAACCATCTAAAATCTAATTGCGCAGTTGCTTTGCGCCCTCATGACATGCAGTTTGGTTTACTTAAGATAGTGAAATTTTTCAATCGTACGCCGCCGATCAGCGACCATCTCCTTGTCAGCATGAGTTCAAGTATGCACAGCCCAAACTACTTCATCACTTATTGGATTCAACGCCTATCGTATGGTTGCTTAATTTTCTTCAAACGAGGCCTTCTTTCCTTACATAATTAAGATACTTTTGGGAAAAAAGGACAACGGAAATTTATTAATTCTTTTTTTTCCAGCGTCTTGGTTTTCAATGAAAACATTAATTTAAGATATATTTTCCCTTGCTTTTGTTTTTGATACAGTCGCTTACACAGTCTCCATAAATCAAAATCTAAGAGACATGAAGGGTAGCAAAACTGAAAACAAAACAAATTTCAAATCTTGACAAGCAGAAAACGAGTTGCAATTACTTTCAAGGTATGCAGAAGATGAAATCTCACCTTTTTTATTAGCGAAACCGAAACTTGAGAAAAATAACCTCGACATATTTTAATTACAATGATTAACGCAGATAATTTAAAAAAGAAATGACTATATTTTTAGTAGCCTTTGAAGAAATGTTTCCAGTTTCTATGAGCTTCTCAGTTTTGCATTCCTTTTAACTCAACCAATTTTTTTTAAGTGTTCCTCCCAAAAATAATTTTACGTTGCAAGATAAAATGCAAAGCAAGAGTACCAGATGATCAGATTCAAATTCAGGAGATTCTGTGAGATCATTGTTTTTATCATAGCCTCCAATATTTCAAATGTGCATGGATATCACAGGAAAATATCTCATTGGCAAAAGGTAGACCGGAACGTTGGACAGGAAAAAAAATACGTGTTTCGTGTGCCTCGCAAAAAGTTTGCCTCCCCGAGTGCTATTTTGTGCTGTTGATTCTTGGAAATCGGGTGTGTTACAACATCTTTCCAAATATACAGGCACCTGTACACGCACTCAATATTTGAACCGAAAGCGAAAAGCGCTTTCCTCGCGCTATACTGTGTTGTCATCTACCAATGATTCGTCACCCTAAACTGCCGAGCGTCAAGCCACTTGGCTGTCTCCATCATTCGCCCGCACACGCCATCACCCCTCTCCCGAGAAACTGCGAGCTGCGCGCGGCCCTCTTTCCCTTCCACCCTCCCCCCCTCCCCTCACAAATCAATGCCCTGAGCATACCAAACGATTTCTTCTCTTGCCAAAAGCTCTCCGCAGTGGAAATACCATTTTTTCAACTCGGCCTCGAAGGGAAAGGGCTCTCCCACGAGCTATTGCCGAGGAGGAGACTAAAGATCATTAAGGAGAGCCTTGCGTGAACTAAACTCGCGAGCCAGTGATACTGAATACGGAGGTGTCACAGAAATGTTAACGAGAGTTGAGAGTAGTTTGATATCGAGGTTCCTCTAAAAAAAAACATTCTTCCGATTATCGCAATGAAAAATCTAAAATATCTCCCGGGAGGCATACGACATCCGATGCAACTGATGACGAGAGAATTTAGAGGCTCATTGGTGCCAAGTGATGCTAGGGATGGGCGTGATCTGACTTCGCTGGGGAACCGTCATCGCATCAACTGCGGGAAACGAAATTTAGGTTCGGCGAGAGATTAGTAGAGTCATGTGGTTAGATGCTCCTCTGTGTAATTCCTACGTGAAAACAGCTGGGTGTGAAAGTATTGACCAGACATGGTTGATGTTTCAGGAATATTTTTATGATCTGGCTTGAATAGTAAAGAAAACAGTGCGCAATCATTCGGCATAGGTAAAACTATGAAGAAAACGATTTTTTCGATTGAGCACGAGTTGATTTACTACAATTAATGCACCATTAGGTGAACAGCATCAGAGGGAGATCTGCGAAAAGGTAATACCTCATTAACATGTAAGCCTTACGCTTTAAATACTCGAAATGTGGCTCCAAATGTGTGGATGACATTTTTAGATTGACGGCTGAATGGTTTAAAACGAAAAAAAAATAATGCAAAGTTTTAACATGAAATAAGTGAATTTAATGGGATAAAAAGAATTTTTGAGGAATTTCAAAAATTCATTAACTTCAATCATTTGTCAATTATTTTAGATAATCATGGCTGTAATTCGAATTGTACTAGCACACGATGAATTTTTTCAAGCAGTCGCTCGCGAAAATTGTGGGAGATTTGCGAGAGCTGAGCGATTGTTTTGGAGGTGACCTATTGGTATAATCTGTGCAATTCCTATCATAGTTGCACATCCTTCAATAGTTGAATCAACATCGAACGCCATATCATTGGAATTGCTTGCAGTCTGTTATGATTACACAATTATTTCATGAGTAGGAAGTTATGATTCCAAAATTTCCACAATTCCCATTCCCTCAGATACTTCAGTCGTTAATAGCCTATTCCACATATTAAATTGTAAGATGGTAAGGTAATGTGACATAAGTTGGAAAAATAGTAGAATGATTTCTTAAATTTACAATATTTATTGTTATTATGCCATATTTTTACTCATAATAGAGCGTTATCCGCTATTTAGAAAATTTATTATTGGTAGAACGACAAAAAATTGAGTTTTCCATGGAAAAATGTATGAACATAGTTCCCAGGTTTTTTCTTTCTTAAAAGTATAATCCGAACTTTCCATGCACTCGCAAAAGTTACACAATTAACAATTTTTGAAACGGATGCAATTGCAATAAAATAAAGTCTTAAGGCATTCTGATACGTCTTTTCTCAAAAAAAAATATTTTCGCGAGCTATCATTGCAAAAAGTTTTTTTCTTTTAAGTTTTCCCCTAAAATTACGCTCCCTCAGTTTCGAGAAAATCTTATTTGTAATCAGAGTGAGTACGGAGGGCGAGCGAGAGGAGCCAGGGAGAAATATACGCGCTACGCGATGGCACAATTGACTCAACCGTCGTAAATTGAAACCGCGCAGAGCAAACTCGCCCACGGATGAGGCCACGCTATTCAACTGTCAACCTATCGGTGCGATCCCGTGCTCGGCGTCGCATTTAAGAGCAACGGGAGCTGCCTAAGGTTACTTCAACAGCTGAAACTCGCGGCGCGAGAAAATTTTTCCCGAGAGACGGTATGTGCGTGCTCTCACGGAGTTTCTGGTACATTAAATGCAAAGGAACTGAAAACCAGGAGCTGAATTTCGTCACTTTATCTGATATTTTCAAAGAACTGTGGTTGATTGAACTCATAAATTATATGTTCGAGTGTTTTTGCAAGATAAAATCCTTGGATCCTTAAACCTTTGGGTGGGACAAAAGCGTACAGGATCAGCGCTGCTTGGAGAGGGAATCCATGCCTTGCAGCTTCCCTCGATCTTAAATGTTTCAGTCGGAATGAGCATAGGGCACTGGGACCACGTCAGGGGGGGCGGTGTCATCCAACTCAGCGTGGATTACACCGCCCCCCCCCCCCCCCAATTTCCTATTTTCTCTCCGAATCTTCGAAATGGTTTCACGGAGTAGTTAATCGTTATGTACCGTTTTTATTCAGCCCAAAATTAATTTCAATTGAAGAATGGTTTATTCACGAACAAAAAAAAATTCCTTTGAGCATCACCACGCTTTTGTGTGTGGGATAGCAATGATCTCCTGGAGCCACGCTTTTCCAGTGAAAGCTTTCCATGACGCTGGAGGGACTCGGCGTGATGATGCACCCACGCCCTCTTAATCAATACGCGGTGCAGTTGAAACCGACAGGACCAACGTGATATGAACACGAATAAAGCTTAACGGCTCATGGTAATGAAACATCATGGCAACCACTGGATGTTAGGGTCAAGGGGAAAAACGCCCAACACGTGCACCAATCTTTGTGGCTATTGACCGAGAGCAGCACGCCTCCGTAAATCAATTTAGCCATGCCCTGCGACCTGATAGCGAAATGCATAAAAAAAGTTGAACTGAGAGACTTCACGTGGATCTCCTGATTAGTTAGCGAATATTGAATTACTCAAGGCGTTCCCAAAGTTGGACTATCAGTTTTTTTCTTTACCTCGGCCGTGAATTCCGCGAAAAATTGGCCGGAAATCAGTTTTTCTATGTGAACGAAGCCATCGAAGTAATTACCCCGAAAATGTGCACCGAACCAAATTATCGCTGATTTTACGCGGGTACCCTCTCTCTTAAAGTGGCTGGGCAAAAACGTCCTAGATATTGATTTTGTGCCACTTACCAACGGTCTCTTGAGCATAGGCAGAAGTGGTGAATGAATAAGCGTCATTAAGGGAAAGAAGCCTCTTCTCAAATTTCATCAACGAGATGAATGCCGCGGGAAGTTCTCCATCTCTTTCCCGTATCTTATGAACAATGATGGATCTCATTTCAGATCAATCCGATGGCGAAAAATATCGATGAGCGCATTCAAATAAGGGGCTCGTCGTACCGAGTGGTTAAAATGGTTAATGGTTAATGGTAAATGGTTAAGCCATTTTTTTGCCGCGTGATAAGTAGATGCCGATGGGTAATTAGTGTACTGTGGTCAAATTCAAACCTTTCCCCCTCTCCACGAAGCATTCGAAATGAGTTTAAAGTAGATGTTGAGGTCCTCGCGGTGGTGGAGACACTCTGAAATTGGTGGAGTAAGCGCTCGTGCGGTAATGACAGGTAAATACGTATGCACATTTTGCTCGACCTCAGTCTGAGCCATTGACTGTGAAACCGCAATTCCACTCAATTATTCCCACATCATCCTCCAACTGCTATCAACCTCACCCGCCATTTACTCCTCTCCAAAATGCTGAGCGAATAGGGAATTTGACGGCTGTTTTGGGATCGCGTTCATTCGTTTTAAGCTCACGAACAGAAGATCCGAATTATCGGAGCGGGGTAAACTTCCGTCACGGGAACAAAATCGGAGTGGGAGATGAAGAGTGGAGGGGAACCGCCGTATTCCCTTCGAAGACGGCTGCGTAATCAAGACGCGGGCGGGAATCCGCGTGCAGTTGTATGTTAAAATGCGGAGCAGATGATAATATTCGCAAATGGAAATGAAGAGTCATCATCCACTAAATCCATTTCCTACACGAATGGACGACTGCGGTACTAGAAACCAGTTGAAGGGATGTAATTGTGATGAATAAAACCCGTCAGAGGTACTATAACCTCAAATTTCCAGTAGAATTGACACATAATTTTACATTATCAGAGCATATAAAAAATTTAAGAGGGCTCATTCAATAGCTAATTCGGCAACTAGAAAAAATGTGGTGCATGGGAGGTACTTTGCTAAAAATAAATGCTAATTTTCAATGGTTGGTTTATTTTTAGTCTGCGAAAAAAAATTCCGCTATTACCTACCGTTTTAGTCAAAGGGGTTACATTACGTTTCAAAAATAATAAGTATTTAATGAAAGGCTTACTTAATTTCGCTTTTATTTGGTTTTGATTGAAATTCTTAAATATTCTTTGAGAAAAAAGAGGAATTAAATGGTCCTTTCAGTTCTAGTTCACAATTTTCACAAAATTGGTAAAATTGATATTATTGAAACATCGCCGGTTCATTGAAATATTCTTTGAGAAGCTTAACTGGCTCTGCTTCCGAATTTCCCTGCCGTTTCCCCTATGCTCTCGCCTCAGGCATTTTACGGTCTACATCACACAGTTTCATCTTTATCTGCATTTCATTTTTCTTATGCCTCCCTTGTGAAACTTCGGCTCCACCACACCGCAAAAAAATATTTATCGGCATATCTCCGTCCCTCAGTGCATCTGAATATATATATTTTATGATAATTAAGTTTGATTTCTTGTAACTGCTCCTCTGGTGTGCTTGAACCAAAAAAGCTATTCAATCAGCGAAATGCACATAGGCTGCGATAAGCTTAATATCTGAAGAAATAAATAAGCATTCTGATATCTCTGGGAAAGACCAACTGCAAAAGGACGGTTTAAATCTTAAAGCAAATTAGGTAATTATTACATTATTATCATGTACCAGAGAAATCGAAATATACGTCACTAACCATTGTCACAGACAACTCTGTATTTTTTTCCGATAGTCTAAATCTAATGCATAAAGATTTAAAAAAGACCTCCGGCTTACCGTTGTCGTTTCCCATGAAAATTATGTTTTAAATGAATAAAATTGCACTTGCTCCCCTGTCGATGTAGTTTCCGCCAAAATAAATACAACAAATGGGCCGGATATAGAATTTGATATTTTACAAAAATATTAATCCCAAATTTGTAAAAGGTTGGTACAATATTGTGGCATCTAATTGTTTCGGGTTGAATTATGTTACTTCGTATAGGAAAGGAGACATCGATGATAATCGGTAATTAAAGTTAAAAATGACTACTACACACTTCTAGATTCGCGACCCTTTCATTGAGATAACTCACAGCCATAAATTAACAAACTTTTTCTCTGGAAATAGCTCACTGGATATTCAAATCGATAGTATTTTCTCAAACCGAGTTGATCACATAAACAGTTGTCTAATTCTCAATTTTCACAATCCAATACGTTTTGTTTTATTTAGCAATATAAGTAAAAAGTGGAAAAAATAAGCAACCTTCGGAACGAATTGAAAAATAAGTTTTAGCCGTAATTAAAATTTCACTTAGGACTTTCACTCGGTGATTAACGCACAATATTCTCATGCTCGTTTACCTATTCCAATTGTAACATTTTGAGGATTACTTTGCATGAAAGTGAACAGCGATGAGGGATAATTATTGTTACTCTCTTCATAAGTGATTGTAGTGACTACTACCTTGATCAAAACGTTCCCGGAATAACCACCGTGTGGCGCTCCCATCGTTCCGATTTGAGTTCTGTTTTTTTTGTTAAATTGGTACATCTGTTGTTGATATTCCCTTTAAATCTTAGTGTCATAACTTGACATTTGCAAAAGTTACGGTCGGTTTTCGGTATGTCCATCAGTGCTTCCTGCGATTTTTCCATTACTTCCTCTCGGCTGCTAAAACGCGTTCCCCGTAATGGTTTTTTAACTCGATTGAACAGAAAGAAGTCACAGGGAGCCAAATCAGGTGAATTCGGTGGCTGTTGGATGGTATTTGTTGCATTTTTCGTCAAAAAATTACGAATAATGATAGCACTGTGCGACGGTGCGTTATCATGGTGCAAAATCCACGAGTTTTCTGCCCACATTTCTGGTCTCTTTCGGCGAATTGCTTCACGCAAACGTCTCATAACGCCCAAATAATACTCTTTGTTTACTGTCTGGCCTTCTGGCAAAAATTCATGATGCACTACACCGTTGTAATCCATGAAAACCGTCAGCATTGCCTTCTTTTTTGACTGAAAACGACGTGGTTTTTTTGGTCTCGGCTCATTTGGTGAACGCCATTCACTTGCCTGATGTCTGGATTGCGTGTCGTACTCATAAACCCACGTCTCGTCTCCAGTAATGATCCTTTTGATGAATGTGGGATCGGATTCAGCCTCGCAAATCATGTCTTTTGCGACGTCAACACGGTCTCTTTTTTGCATGAAATTGAGGTACTTTGCTGCTACACGACGGAAACCCAAATCATTAACCACAATGTCTTGGGCGGATCCATAGGCAATGTTCAAGTCCTCCGCTATTTCTCTGATGGTTAATTTGCGGTTATTGACCAACATTTCTTTTACTTTATCAATTTTTTCACCGACTTTCGATGTCGATGGTCTGCCACTGCGTTCATCATCTTCGATTGACTCACGACCACTTCTGAACCGCTCGTGCCACTGGTAAACGACCGTTTTTTTTAGAGAATCGTTGCCGAAACACTTTTCCAACATTTCCAACGTCCGTGCGCCACTAAATCCGTTTTTTACGCAAAATTTAATACAAGTTCGTTGTTGCAAATTTAAATCCATTTCTGAAATTGTAAAAAATCGCCAACACACACAGAGATAGATGTACTCTTGGCTACGTAACTTTTGCAAATGTCAAGTTATGACACTAAGATTTAAAGGGAATATCAACAACAGATGTACCAATTTAACAAAAAAAACAGAACTCAAATCGGAACGATGGGAGCGCCACACGGTGGTTATTCCGGGAACTTTTTGATCAAGGTAGTATTTTACCAAATAATACTGGTAATCAACGGCGGCTGGTGGGTCCTCTATTCTTGCCGCCAATCGTCTTTGAATATCCATCCAATTCTTGAAATAACACTATCTCCTATTGATCCCAAATAATTGTTGCGCATTCCATATGCGGTCTAACTAAAGCCATGCAACAATTCTCTCTTACTTTTTCCTTTCACTTTCCAGTAGCCCGCCTGATGAAAAATAGTTTCATTAAGGTTAATCGGCATCTTCTTCTAATGTGTGTGCCATATGAAAAGTTTAATATCGGTGTTACACCCCAGTGTAACACTGACATTTAACTTTATGCCCAATCAGTCCTGAAATGCTTAACTCGATCCCATTTATTGTTTAATTTATGTATTGTTTATGCTTCCTTTTATGCCAAACCTTAAGCGCTGAACAATTTCTGGTATTTAATTTTAACGCCCATTCTTAACACCACTCCGATGCCTGATCTAAATCATCAGAGAGTAGCAAACACTCTGGCGGTATCTTTATTTTTCTGCAAACCACTGTATCGTATTCAATTAATCTAAAATTGCTGTCAACGCAGGAACTTAAGTAGTCAATATATGACAAGAAGAGTAACAAACCCTTAACACTTCTTTTTGGCACTACTTAAGGTACGTACTGCCTCCAATGAACTCAAACCGTAGGCAACTACTTTCGTTTATCATTAAATATAAAGCCCCTAATCCAGTTGGTCACTTTCTCCTCAATGCCATAATGCCTTTGTTGTCGTATCAATTTCTCGCGTGGGATTTTAACGATGATTTGGTTTAATTCTAAAAATAGTGCATCCACTTTTGTATTCCCTTCCTTCGATTACAGGCTATCATTGATAAAAAGAATCAATGGCTTTTCCGATGACCTGTTTTTCCTAAACTAGTGCTGTATACACCAGCGTATGCTCCTGCTGTCGAGAAAGACCATTATTTTATTCACGATGATGTGTTGTCTGACTTGGCAGATAATCGATGCAAAAGAAATCGGTCTATAATTACTGGAGTTCACCCTATCTCCGCCTTTTTCGCGGGGGGGGGGGGAAGGAAGGGGTTTGTGAGATAGCATTAACGCGTGAGGTATTGAACCATTTTCAATCAACTTGTAGAAAACGGGTTTAAAATAATATGTTTGTATTTATATTTCGGAACTTTAAGATAATTTTTATTTTTATTTTAAGTTAATCCACCTTCCGAAAAAAATATTTTCCCCTGAGGTCTTATCTTGCGTCGAAGACTTATTTCTCTACATCATTAATTTTCGGGGACGTTCTGAAAGAAGTGAGTTAGTATATAGGACCATTTTTTACTCTTTATGCGATAATTTTGTCATTTTCTGCCGTTGAGACATGCACGAGTGCCGTTCAACGTATCCTTTGTATTTCTCAGGAGTAAGAACAAAATGATTTCGTGTTCTCATCTAAATATTCCCATAATATATTGATTTTTAAAGGTAATATGGGCTTGCACACAATATTTTTTGCTTTCACTCGATATTGAACAAGTTTATACTCTTATCTTTTAAAAATATAATCATCACTGCTTTTTGATCTCTTTTTAAAATTTAATTGAAGCTTTTTTATTCTTTTCGGGCTCACTCACACTATCTGTTGTACCATCGTCGTGATTTATTCTCGCGCAGGAATCTGTGTACAACAAATTTCTCTATCCCATTACACGTAAATTTAAAAACTTTATTTAAGCATTTTTTCTAATTTTTCTCTGCTTTATAGCTTTGAGCTTCCTGTCTGAATATTTGCTGTTCGAGTTTCAACTTCTCCCAAAACTCATTAAGCTTCCTTTATTAAATTTATGAACTTCGATGAAATTATTATACTGTGCCTTTAGTTATGTCTACAACGGTAATAATCTCCGTAGAATTATTCGCAAATTTCCGCTATGCTGATGCATCGTTGGCGGTGTAATTACCTGTTAAAACAAGAATTTAAAGGATATATTTAGAAGTTTTCGATTATTTTAGGGAGGAAAAGGAAAAAATCGCGAAATATTCGCGATTTTTTCAGGTTTTTCTCCTTATTAACTTTTCCAATTAATTATCAATTCCTCAAGATTTTACCTAATATATAGCTTAACACGTTTTTAATAACTCCGGGCGTGTTCGTGTACCCTGCGCGCTAGCAACCCCGATACCTCCAGGGTCCATCATACCTCGGCGGTATGATGGACCCTGGAGCGATTGAAGGGGTTCCCGACACGGCAAAACGACAGCCCTCCGCTTAACAAAATCTGCTCCATTTCTCCGATAGATATTTCAAATTCACCGATTAATAACCTCTCACAGTACTAAGCGTGCAGCACGCTTTGCTAAAGCAAAGTAAAACACGTGAGGTGGAGTACATATAATGAGGACGATGAATAACAGTGAGTATACTTGTACTATAATCCCACTGTAGAAGCAAAGTAGTTTTTATGAAAAACAGCGTTTCAACAAGAATTTAGACTATAGTTAACAACAGGCTATTAAAATGACTGCTATTAAAATAGCATTTCTTTACTTCACGTGATCTTGACCACTAACTGGGCCTCGTCCTTCTGATTGAAGGCGTGGTGATTGAAAGCTTATATATATATATATATATATATATATATATATATATATATATATATATATATATATATAATGGGCTGACACAATATAACACAAATAGAAAAGAATAGCCACATTTAAAAGAACACTCACACGGTAAATTGTAAAGATTTATTGTATTATTTATTATGTAAATATATATATATAAATATATACATATAAATAAATACATATATATATATGTATATATATATATATATACATATAACTATTATCTTACCCGCCTTATCTCTAACTGTTAGCATAGATCTCCCTTTCTTACTTCCCTATAAAGATTTAACTTTACTGTACAGCGAACCAATTTCACCCTTCCTCTGCAAACTTTCCATATTATATATATATATATATATATATATATATATATATATATATATATATATATATATATATATATATAAATGAAAGCTCTAGTATATACAAATAAATGCTTAAAAATAATCTTGGTTCTAGTTCAGCTTTAAAGGTCTTCCGTCTGTTGTGGGCGTATTGAACGAGCCTCTGAAAATCCAACACGTGATAGTATTCCATCAATACTCCTTAGCGCTCTCCCGAGCACTTTATCCACAGGACCAACCGGGTTGATTCAAAATGATCATATTACTTAATCACCCCGGATGGATTTTTAGATGAAATGATACATTCCCATCTATGAGCCGTATCACATCGCTCCCATTATTTATTTTCTATTGAATGTAATGCAGTTGGTAGTTGAACATCTCGAATGCACGTAATTTATAAAACTTGTTGAGGCGTTACATATGAATACAATTTACCGGTATAAAGGAGGAATACCTTGAAATTATGATGAAGTACAGATGAAAACTTTCTTTTTACATGAACAAGTCCTCATGATCTCATCAAATAGTTGTAATCTAACGAACGAGTCGAGCATCACACCTTACTTCCCCGACATCGTTTTAATCCCTTGCAATAGGGAGAGTTCCGATTAACGTAAAAGTGACACGTAAAGGTAAAATGTAAAGTTAATGCACTTCCACCGCTACCGTCTGCTGAATTACTCAATCGAATGCCACTTCCGATTGCAACTAGTACAGGGCGGGGGTGGGGTCGATAGTAAGTCGGCGCAAACGTTGGCCTGAACCAAGTTAAGTTTTTCAGGTCGGGAAGTGGGGGGGCTATGTAGGATAAGGAAAAAAATGAGCGACCCGAGCAATGGTGTTGCCTTCCTCACCTGAGGGAGGAGCGGGTAAGTGGGGGGGCAAAAAGGACGGCGGGCGAAGATCCACCTCTTGTTATCCTTCGGAGCATTGTCTGTGTGCGTCTTGTCTCCTGAGGGCAACGAGATAGCATCGAGAATGAGCGTGCCGTGCTGGGAGTCGGCCTTTATGAAATCCGAAGCCGGGATATAGTCGCGTACGAAGGTCAACAATATGTGCACCAAGACCCCTCCCCTGGGGGATGCGATAGAAAAGTGGAGGATACGAGAGAATGAATGAGAGTGGAAAGAGCCGAGGGGGGGGGGAGTTAAAAGGTCACGCAGCTGGTAGGGAAATCACCTTACATTGTTTACAGGAGTTCCCTTTCGGGGCTAAAGGGGGTAGGAGGCGTTTGCTGGGTGGGAGGACGAGGTGAGAGACAAGGGGAGATAGGGGAGGGGAGCGAGAGAAACCCGGCGCCGGCCCCGCTGTGAGCCTCCACTCCGCAAAAGGAAAGGAACAGATAGTAGGACGAACACGCACGTAAAATACCCTTCTTATAATCCGAGGGCAGGGATTCGTGTGAGTTCTTAAATTTTAGCTCCTAGACGGCATGCTTAGTTCCGAACCCGGAGTGGTTCTAAGGGATCCACGGACATCCTCCTTAACCCAAAATCGTTACAGAAGGGATTGAGACGATTAGAGGGTAAAGGAGATAATTGATATGCTCCTCAATAACTCATACTATATAATGGGCATATAACGTGTATCATACTTTTCATCCACAAACTTAATTCCCGTTAAGAACCCTTCGCTGATGTCCATTGATAATTTTATAGATTTATATACAATTCTACCGATAGCTACTGATGATGTACCTCCTAATTGCCAACGCCTGTGCTCGCTTATCCCATTCCAAACGTTAAATACTTCTGTATATTCATTTTAATATTTTCGCGTTACACTACATTCATCTTCAAAACACCTTGGGTAGATGGTGATACACATTTATCGGGAAAGTTTGCTTTTTATTAAAAACATATTCCATGCTACAAGAAGCTAAAGAGACCTGAGAAATGCCTGAGACTTCACGAATAAAGAATTTAAATGAAAAGGGCGAATTGCAATGAAAAGGACTTTCAACTTATTTCCGAATCATCAATTAAATTCTCCATCGGCCCACAATGAATTCCCAGAACAAAAATACATTTATACGTCTGATAGCAAGCGGACGTGATTTATTTCCATTATATGCATCACGTCATTGGAACACTGTCTGCCCGCTTGCAATTAAAATAATAGAAATATATTTTTTTAATTCCTTTCAAACCAAATCAATTAGAACCAAATCGAACCTATTAGAATTTATTGACCGATTCCAGCAGATATAAAGATTACAATGAAATGCATCATAATTTTCACTTAGTCATCTTATTGTACTTTTATGGGTATATATTCCATTTATTTTGAAAATAATATCTTGAACTGCGGCTTTCGTCAGCGGTTTGTCTTAGTGTGGGGGTTGTTAAGGTAGTAAGTGTTTTTAGCGACAATGGCTAATTACACACAGCCAAAAACCCTCCCATATTAATCATAAAGCGAAAGCGAAAAAGTACAATTGTTTCATTTGGTATCGTTTTGTTATATTTACACGGTAAAAGGTCTGTTCTTCTTATTTAAACTGATCATTTTCTCAGCACATTGCCATTAATACCATTTTTTTGTTTACATTATGAGAGCGTGTCACAAAATTTCTATCTACGAGTACTATACTTTATCCCTGCATTTCCTTTAAATTAGGAGATGAGAGGTATAGCGCTTAAACGACGAATGCTGCAATTGAGAACCCCACTAAAATTGTCCAACAGCCTAGTCGATGAGTGGCCAACAATTGGTCGGCGGGTTGACTCTACCATCGTCCTCAAGACGATGACTTTATGCTCCGTGAACATACAAGTTCGGTCAGGTGACGGAAGTCTGATGGGCTCTTTCTCGATTGCTAAAAACCTCCTAAACAAGGAGCTCCGTGATAGTACGAGAGAGTATCTGGCGTCGTGGATGATGGTTTTGGCCTTCCCCCCTCTGATTCCGTTTGTTTAGTCAGTCCCAATATCCGTTGGACCGGAGAATCAATGTTAACTTGGAAAAAGCGGTGATGGGGACTCGTTCGAGGTCATATTTTGCCACCTTTGACTTACCTGGGTATCCCGTTTGAACACATTCCTTGTGCCATTGTTACAATTTTCCGACAAGTACAGCCACGGGAAATCGTCAGATGAAGATTAGTGGCCTGGTCTTTGAAATAACATCGCTCCGTAACTGACACTTGTTTTCATCGTTGATGGCGGTTTATGCTTCCCACAGCGTCAACACAATGAGCAATTCCTCATGAATTAAAATCACCTGCCATCCATCTCATCACCGCGAGATTGGCTGCGAAGTGTGGCTGGCCGTGGGTGACCTGGCCGTGGGTGACCCGGCCGCCTGGTTGCCCAGGCTCTCCGCGAAGTCTGTGCGTGGAGAGGAGGGGGGGAGGGGCGCGGGGAAGCGGACGACCCAGGAAGTGAACAAGGGGAGGGAGTGTTGCTCAGGCGGCAACTGAAACACTACTGACCGTCCCTTAGAGTGCCCGTGGCCCAAGGGAGGAAGATCGCTCGCGGACACTCAGGGCCCGATAAACACGTACCATATCCATCGCCTTAAGGATCGCCCACAGGGGGATGATCCGACACTTGGAGCTTACATGCTCTCATCCGAATGAATCGATTGATTCCTTGAGCCCCAACCTAATTCGTAATGCGGATGTTAGTTTTCCAAATGGATGACAATTGATGCTTCAAATAAAATAACATGTATGAACTAGCTCTGTATGGTTTTATTTATCGCTCCAATATTTTATGGAATCGGAAACTAGTCGACTCTCCTTCCAAGCCTAAAGGACATCGACGAATCCCAAGAGCATCAACATGTTAACAAAATGCTATTCTGATAAAAATTACTATCAAGTTTGAGGAACGTTTTAAACGAGGTGACGTACACCTCCATCATTTTCTATGGGATTCAAGCATAGGCACGTTACTTAACAATTTTTCAAGAGAAGGAATATATCTGGAGCCTATCCTACGGTGTAGGATATCATTTGTCTTTATTTAAGTTGTCTCTTTAAAGGGTTTTCATTTGTTCTTTTGTTAGAGTCCACCGAATCAACCGCATTCCGGGCCACTTCACACACACACACACACGCACCATATGCAAGGAGTGAGCATCCGCACTGGGAAATTAATCTTGTACTGGCCGTGGGGTGCCACGGGTTCCAGAGGGCGGCGGCAGACGAGAGGTGGCCAACGAACTCCACCTCGCCCCTCCCACACCCTCCCCAACCGCCCGTCACCTATCCATGACCCCTTTGTTTCGCGGACGCGGTTCCTTTCCCACGCCCGCACAGAATGGGAGCCAATCCACGGAAACAATTCCGACCGATTCTCGTCTCATTGCGAGTGCCCGGGCGGCTTTGGCCAACGACCACGCACCCACCCACGTCGCGATTACGCAGAGGGGCGAGGCTGCGGGAGCGTCCCTCTCAACTCTCCACGCACCTCTCCGACGTGACCCCGTGCTCATCTCTTTCCTATCACATTGATTGATTGGGGTGTCCAAGATTTCAACCCTTCACTCTTTGACTACTCGTTCGGGCGCGAGTGTTTTTACTCCACCCAGATAAGTATTAGGACGGTATATACGAAATGCATGCTTCGATTAAGTGCGCTAAGGTGTAATAATGACACCGCGATACCAGTTTATCATTTTAATGATTCGACGTTATTATATAGGGTATTTCACTTAATTACTGCCGGAATGAGCACCCAGTTTATCTAGTTCTTAATTAGCAGCGATCACTCGTGGAGTTAGCACAACACAATATGTAATAATAATTGGGATATGGATTATTTCTCTTAATTACGTGGCAAGTTCCCTTGAATTCATCGATGAACCGATTTTACATTTATTTTGCTACGTAGGCTTTTCAATAGATCCAGTTAATCTGGAAATCAGCCGTGACTCTCTTGACTATAATAATCACACTAATTTAATTCCAAAAGTGAGACATATTTCCATTACAGTAATTTGGATCGAAGTCGTCTGCTTGGTAATACACCCAATTTCTGAATTCGAAGATCGAGCGTCGATTAACGAATTCATAGCAAAATATCGAGTACATATTTTGTCCATATCATGCATGCACTTTAAAGGAACCCATTTTTATAATATTGTCCCCGCATGATTTAAATATTGCCATTCTAACAATATTTTTGCTTGAAAGTAGCTTCTTCCATTGTGCTCGTAGTTGATTCTCCTCGAGTTCAGAGAAAAATAGAAAAAAATATCCCCAAAGGAAACTCACACGCTAAAAGTAAATAAAACGAACTTGAATTAAAGAAAGAGAGCCCTTCAGTGGTGGCATCTAAGCGATGGACACATCCTGACTTATGCGTACGATCTAAAAGTTGTGTTCTGTCACACATGTGACATAGGAGGACAATGGTTAGCATACTTTGATGCAAGTGGAAACAAGGCATGAGTTCAAGATATATAGGGCAAATGCCAAGAAGGGCTTTCGGAAAGCGTTAACCAAATTCAAAAGAAAATATTAGCAGAAAATTTTAAAGAGAATCCGAAGGTATTTCGGTCGCACGTTAGAGAGGTTTAGGGAAATAATCCAACCGCTGATTCACTCAAAAACAATAAAGGCGAAAGAGTAACCAGCAGTTTGGAAAAGGAAAAGTTATTAAATTCCTTCTTCTAAAGTGTCTTCACCAATGTTTCACCGAATTTCTCCGATGGTTCACCAATTCGTTCCCGCCAACCCTTGCCTGAAATTGCAATATCATGTAACGGAATAGAGCGTTTGCTGAAAAATGGTAAGCCTGATAAATCCTCCGGGCCCAATTAAATACCTGCTCGTATATTTAAGAAACTAGCGTGGGAAATTGCGCCGTATCTAGAAATCATATTTAAGAAATTTTTAATAGATCACTAGGTTCCCAGTGATTAGAAACCGGCTAATTTAACACTTATATTCAAGAGTGGAGAAAAGGAGGAACCAAACAATTTCAGACCTATTTCCCTTACATCAATATCATGCAAGGTCATGGAACATATAGTTGCTGGTTCGATCGTAGGACACCTCGATGGTCAGGAGTTATTAATGAAAAATCTGCACGGTTTCTGAAAGCGTAAATCCTGCGAGACACAACTTATGCTTTTTTTCATGATATCCTCAATTCGGGAGAGACCAATGTCCCAGTGGACGCGGTTTTTTTATATTTTAAAAAGGCTTCCGACAAAGTACCTCATAGTAAACCACTCACAATCATAGATAAAAAGATCCTGGGCTGGATTATATACTTTTTTCATGGTCGGGCACAAAGAGCAGTCATAGATGGAGTTAGCTCTAATGCTGTGGAGATTACTTCAGGTGATCCCCAGGGAAGTGTTATCGGACCTCTTTTATTCCTTCTTCAGGTTAACGAAATTAACTCTGTAGTCAATAGTAAGATACGTTTATTTGCCAACGATGCAGTGGTTTACCGAGATATCCATAATCCTGAGCATGAAGCAGCTTTAGTATATTACACGCTAGTGTGGCATATACAGGGTTCGTCCGGAAAATAAGTGTACTGACTCCTGGGCTGGGCGCGCCGCTCCAGGCGCGCCCAGCACCGCTCTGACGGGCTGCGATTGGAGGGGGGTATGTTGGCAAGAGACGCTGAAAAAGACAGTCGGCTCTGAGCTGTGGTGTAGTGAGGAGCTCTGTTAACGCGAACCTCCACGCTCGACCCACGTCACGGAACGCGATGCCGAAGTTTTTGGAGCAGCGTTATTCCATCAAATTTGCGGTAAAGCTTGGGAAATCGTCTACCGAAACTGTCGGTATGATTAACCAGGCTTACGGGGAGTCAGCCATGTCCAGAAACATGATCTTTCGGTGGCACAAGATGTTCGTGGAGGGCAGAGAAGAGGTCGACGACGAGTCTTCGAGAGGTTCCCGATGATGCCTTCGCGGGAGCGTTCCAGGAATCGGAACGCCGCTGGAACAAGTGTATCGAATCACAAGGGTCCTATTTTGAGGAATATTAGCTTAAGATATGTAAAAGTGTAATACATTTTTTTTCCTTAGCTCAGTACACTTATTTTCCGGACGAACCCTGTATATGGTGGTTAGGATTAATAGTAAAAAAGGGCGTAGTGATGAATTTTTGGGAAAAATAGCCATTCCTTCCCGAACGCCAACTGTATCAGGAACACCGATACAGAAAGTGTAGACTCATTTTAATACTTATGCGCTACCCTCACTCACGATCTCTCCTGGGTGAAACATTAACGGGGAATATGTGGGCAAGCTAACAAAAAATTAGGATTTATGAGAGGAGTATTGGCGAAATTTGATGAAAAAGTTAAATAGCAATGTTATCTTTCACTGGTTAGACCTCATTTAGAATATGCTGCTAGGATAATGAATCCTGACGAAGTTGGATTGATTTCCCAAGTGGATCGCAGGCAGCTTAGAGGAGCTATATTTGTGAAACGAAATTATTTGTCATAATTACAGGGTAGCGTATCAAAATGAGTAGAGGATCTGGATTGGAAGTCACTCGCGAAGCGAAGGCTAGATAACAAATTAAATTTCTTGCATAAATTGAAAGGAAGTGTCTTCAGCGATGATGTTGAAAATGCATTATTACCCCCATCGTATTACGGTAGGAGATATCATATCAATAAAACTCGAGAGGTTAAATACATTACAGATAAATTTAAGATTCCATTTTTTCCGCAAAAGGTAGGGGATTAGAATAGAAGAACGTTTGACCGACTGCGCTAGGAGGGAAAGGTGTTTTGGATCAGGGGTAGTCTGGTGGGTAATCACCCCCTGCCACACACTCTAGAGGTGGCTCGCAGGGTACTAAATAAAAGTAAAGTATGCGGCGCAGAGGAGGTTCGGCGGCTCTAAGTCCAAGGGATTGTTCCGATGGAACAGAGGCTACTAGCGTATACGGCGCTCTTCTTTGTCTCCCATCTGCAGCTTAGTCTGGTGAGTTTTAAGTAATTGATATTTCGACCCTTCAATCTAAACTCAACGTGGAATCGCCCTAAACGCCCTCCTAGCCATGCGTGCCAAAGTTATTACACCGCATTCTTTGGACACGCGTGCCATAAGTTCGTCGCCTATTATCCCTCTGCATACCAGAAATTCGTAATTCATCATATTTTCCTGAGCATATACAAGTTTCTCTTCCACAAAGTAGTGCGACAGAGATTACTCTCTCATTCTGTCATATTTGCTACCTTCAACAAAACTGAGTCTTCACGTACTACTCCACATAGGCACAAACAAAGACTAATATTACCATTGTGCACCCCATGTATACTTATCTTAATCCATGCTATTTTAAAAAAATCATTATTCTTTTTCAAAATTTTTATAAAATCCGTATCTTTAACTCAATGATGCAATAGATCGAGGAACATTCAAGTGATAAAAAACAGATATCATCCGGGAATTCAATGAAACTGAAACTCATTTCAACATTCACACTAAAATAATACGAAGGAATAGCAATTCCCGTGAAAGGAGCAATATCACGGATCGATTTACGGAAAATGTTTAGTTTGAAGTTTTGGTCGTCCTGTCATTCCTATGGCCTTCGGTTATCCATAAGGAGCAAATGATGACGTGCTTCGTTTTCCATTTGAACACACGTTTACAACATGCATTGCGGAATACTATTCTGAAGGCGACCGTGAATGTGTGGAATTCAATCCCACTTGTCGGTCTTTAGGGAATTCTAGCGCATTAGCAGTAATCTGTTGTTTCGACACGTGGGATCAAGCAGGACTAGAGCAATCTCAACTCCCTCCGCCTCGTACAATATTATAATATTTAAAAATTGCAAGCAACGTTATAACATTCCTCGAGAGTGACAATTATTTATATATTGCACTTAACACTTTTTTAAACGCTTTTAATACAGTTGGGTCCTTTTCGCACGCGACAACGTAATTTACTGATAAATGACGAACAACGGTCAGATGACGGCAGATTTTTAAACGACTCAGAGACACTATGAAATGGGTCAGGAATGGAGTCCGGAAGAAATACTTAACAATACAAGTGCAAATTTTAATTTCAGAGATAAGTGAACGGACAAGACTCACATGCTTAATTATTTGAGCGTCGCTGACCATTTACAACGCGTGGATATAATCATCCAAAGGGAACTCACAAGAGGGCACGTCCGTACAATACAGGAACTGTGTGTACGGACATCCTGTATATGAATATTGTCGATCCATCTCCTAAAACCTTAAATAAGGCATAGGGCAGAATACATAGAAAAAGCCTACACTTTGCGAAAATGAGTGACGAAAGAGTACAAAGTTCCTGCTAATCACAATACCGATAATAACAATAAATACAATAGCAATACTTACGATAAGAATTTTCCCTATAGCAATACCTACGATAAGAATACGGATAAATAAGTGGATGAAAGGCCAAAAATGTCGTAAAAGTTTCAATCGTGTCATACACGATATATTTGACACTGATGATACCAGGGATAATAGAAAATGATCGAAGTGGAGGACTCAATGAGAAAATTAAGCAGGAGTACTAAAAATGTGACGGAGACCCTATTGGAAAGACTGATTAAAAAATTGTATTTCTTTCCCATTTTTTAACTTTGTAGCACAGACAGGAAGGACACGCAGAGGGACTCCTAACCCCTAACTCCTCTCTCGCTTTCAATATAACTTCTCCCTCACAATTCTATGGGAAAAAGTTTTTGCTTCCCTCCTCCCTGTTCTTTCGCGCTCCGCGGGCCTTTTGAGTATGCGACTGTAATCACCACGGCTCACCGACTCCAGCCAATTCCCTCGATCCACACCTTCTTATTTCAATTCCCAAGAACTCCCGCACGGATTTCAAAACCATTTGGGGCCGAGCACCCTCTCGACACCCCCAACCTCCTACTCCCCACCTCGCACCTCCCCCCGGCTTCGTCACCACGCCCCCACTCGCAAACCCATTCGCCACATTGTCGCGCACGGAGACGCGATTGCCTCACGCGCCCCAGGATCACCCCCCGCGACCACCCCCGCGCGCCCCCTGTCCCCCTCCCCACCCCATTCGCTCGCTCTCCTCCATCCTTCCCAGAAACCATCTCTCCAGACTCCCCGAATCGATAATATGCCACGCTTCTCTATGGTGGATATTAGACGTGTCTGCGGCGGAGGATTCGGCCACGTCGCCCTGCCGCTCGCTTCTCAGGCTGATTGAATTTGAGCCGAAGTTGGTTGCGAAGTCCCACGGCGAGTGGGTTGCCCCTGCATCTACCGATCCGCCTAGTTATACGCACGTGCAAAGAGGCACACTGTTATCGCGAAACATGAGGAACCATGCGGCGATAATCGGATAGGAACGTGGATATTCTTAATTTTTACTTCTAAATTATCGGAATTAAATTAAAATGCTACGATGACATAGATAAACAAATCAAATAGTTCTCAAATCCTCATGCAGCTTGTAATTGAAGATGAAGAGAACCCGCATACCGGTATTAGAAATCCAAGATTGGAGATGATACACTAAAGCTCGGTTTTATAAATCTCATTAAATTCAATAGATAGTTCATGTGAACGCTAAATTAACTTACATACTACCAAAAAATCCTATATTAGGGATAAATAAGATTATAAAACAGTGAAGTTGGGCATTGTAGTAATAATAACATCACCTCACAGTTATAGAGCTGTTTAAACGTTGGTTTTGAACTTAACAAGCGGTCATAAAACTGAGTTTTCACCTTAACCGGAGGTTAAAGTTAACCTTTAGTTTACCATGACATGATAAACCTGGACTAAATGGAAAATCGCGGCTTTAGTTCAACATAACAACATGAGATTAATTCGTTAACCAACGCCTTTCGTTTGGCAAGAGAGGACGCTTCGAGACTAGCCGTTGGTCCATTTAAACACATGCACTTTAAATGGCAATTATCTACTAATAAATGCTATTAAAGATAAAACATGAACAAATACTCGCCTCGAACCATTCGTCGAAAGGGAAATGAAGGCCTCATCCTCTCGGCTCCCGTTACTCAACCCCCGACAATCTCCGACGGTGGCGACCCCGATCCAATTACGTCGGATTCAGTGCAACGGATGCCGCACCAATACTTATGAGTGACTCCATCACTAAGGCTGAACTTCTCCGCTCTCCCGTTAATCCTGGTGGGCGGCGTGGGCAGGGCCGAGGTGGAAAGAGAACCGCAAGCCCTGTGGTCCCCCGCGTGTGATAATCCCCGAGGACGTTTACGAAACCGACATGCTCACTCGCGAGAAAGACGACAGACGGAGAGATTTCGCGAGCGAAAAAGTTTGCACCTAAGGAGGTGTCTCCAGGTCAAGTTTTCATTTGCCTTGGCTTCGCTGGTAAATGTGCGTTTACAAATCCACACGCTCGAAACTTCGTGTCGATCGTAAAAATGTTGAGAGGCATTCAACGTGGCATCATTTAACGGAGACCTAAGTTAGAAGAACGCCACTTTGCCGCTGGAGGACTACGAGCGAAGCATCGTTTGCAAACGACGTCACGCCGACTTATGCCTGTTTTCACTTTTCCCTAACCGATATATCATGCTTTGTTACGGTGATTCTAAACACCACCGCCATTAAAGAACATTTTGCACATCTTCCCCGTAAAATACTTTAATTTAAAAGAAAAAAAAATTTAATTATTTAAAAAAAAATGAAATACTTTATTCGTCTTGATGATAGTAATTAACCGGGAGGTTGGTTTTGAATATAGTTCACTTCCAACTAATTGTTAGCCTTAAGATGTGTGAAACTTACGCCGACATGGCCAGTCCCTTCACAGGAAAACTATACCGTCTCTTAGGAAATTCTATTGGCGAGGAAATGTCACCGCTTGGAATCTGCATACCAGGACTTGTCCGTAGGCCTCCTTGTGGGACTTAGTATCCGACACCCTAAGACAGTGGCCGCTCACCGGCTCACACGTCACCTCATATTCCACGTGGTTTCAATAAGTGGCCCTCGACCAAGTAAGTTGTTACTTTGGAGCTAAACTTGGATAACATCCACAACGTTTATTATAAGTTGCCAAAATATACCTCAACATGCCTTCAATTACTTGCTTCATACGATATTATAACGCATGATCAAATCCATTCAAATACCTAAATAGTTTAATCGGGCCAGTTATCTACATCTGCACAATACTCCACAATTCACCGCTAGGGTGTGTGGCAGAGGGTGCTGGGACACCAACCATTAAACAAAATAACACCACATGCAAAGAAAACAAAAGCATTCAAATACACACACCCACGCAGATGGGTAAATTCACGGCAATCCCATGTTAACTTACACGCATTCAAATACAGACAATAGCAACTAATTCATGTAAAAGCATGCACGTGTGTGCATATTTTAGTGTATGAATGTCATTGTTTGCGTCTACACTTGTATTACACTCCGCATGGTGCCGAAAGGGCGTGTGGTGGGGGGTGTTATGTCACAAGCCATGAATGCATAATCACAGATATTTTGCCTATTCACGAATATGAGTTTGATCAAGCACTCGAACAAAGTTCATCACCCGAGGGTAGGTATTATGAGATAGGAGAATATTAAAAAAACTAGATATATTCAAACTATGCGAGAAAAATTTCATAAAGTTGGGACAGTTTAGATATTAATCAGAATATTGAAAATTTATGCTCTTGAAAAATACAAGAGTATTACAAACTTCCACATGGGATCGAAAACCATTTGTCTAAAAATTAACGTACACAAGGTGTATCACCAACCCTGAAAAAAAATGGGCCTGTCCGGGATTTGAACCCGGGACCTCTCGCACCCAAAGCGAGAATCATACCCCTAGACCAACAGGCCGCCGCTCTGCAGAGCTGAATTTTGCTTAGGTTTAGTACAAATATATTTGCATTTTGGGAAGTGTTGACGTAATTTGCATATAAAAGCCGTCTTTAATTTTTTAGCCTTTGGCTTAAAGATGTCGAGGATGAGCCCACAATAAGATTCCACATAAGGCTCTAAGGTTGATTACGTGCAACAAATTACGTGTACATGACGCAGGAAGGCAAAGTGCCCCTAGCAGTCTTAAGTGAATATAAGATGTCACAATATGACTCTCTTGCTGTCATATCTGCTTTAAGAAAATTCAAAATGTGCTATTAAGATAAACGACGAACTTTGAAACCTGAAAACTTTCATTGGCATTATATATTAGGTCTCAATTAAATAATATTAATTATTCCTTCTCATTTCAGTATTCCGCATACGTAGCACGATATGTTCTTTTGCGATTTCGGCCACTGGTCACAAAAACTGGCTGGCGGAGCAACCATTCCATTTCCCGTGCCCCGCTTCCCACTCAAGCTTCCCGATTGGAACAAACGCCATTCGCCCGGCTGAGCGCAGTTGCCATTCCCCATCCGAACGTATGCTTCCTGACCACGAACTGGATTGTTGCAATTCCTCGAGTCGACTCCTACAATTTCCAGGGAAGGATTTTCACAATTGGGTGAGAGGGTAAATGGGAGCTAAGTGTGCGAGTGCAGTGAGCTACGTAGCAGCTGGAAATCTGAAGGGCAGGTGCTGGGGAGTGGGCCATTGATTGAGCGAAGAGTATTTAATATACGAAAATTCTATTTGACTAAGAGTTACCAAGTGTGCATAACGATCCATAATAGGAAATTTTGAAATTAACTGCTCTTTCAAGCATCGTCTAGCAAGATTTTCAAGCGTATGGCACACCCGCTTAATGCTACAAAAACACGAACTTTTATTGGGTAAAAATCATTTGATAAATTCACTGAAAAATAGTCGGACATTTAATCTAATTCTGGCCATATGTTCTAAAGCTTGAAATATACAGAATTATGCTACTTTATTTATCCTGGGATCAACCATTGCTTTGAAACTATGTTAAACGTGTCACTCGGTCGCCATGTGCCTTCGTGAAAATCGATCAGAAGGACGGATATCAGATACTAAAATGACTGACAGTAACATTATTTCAATGAGCCGACTACTTAATTCACAGGATAACAATTTAGGTATGTGTTAATGAGAGAAAATCCCTCTAGAACAGGGACTAACTGCATGATTTCTCAGAGACTTCGTTGAGATTTTTGGTATTGTAAAGGAGACGCACGCAAATAGTTTATGTTGAGAATTTGTAGCGGAAGAATCCCCATGAATCACAGAAACTGCCTTAGGATATTCAATACTTGAAACTATCTGTTTGAAAGGGGTATTTCCATTTCGATATCGATCATTAGAGAAAGAGAGTGTGGCCTTTGCAGAACTTGCTGTAGGATTTGCTCCTGGATGATCGGCTTTAAAATGATTTCCTCAATCGCTTTCTAAATTGAAGGAGTTGCATAAGAAAAGTAACCGGGCAACTAAAAATAGTAATTATGAATAATAATATTTCTACTAGGGTTATGACATTTTTCTATAGTGTAAATGGTTACAATCGCTCAAACACTGTACTGTTGGGTATGTCCGACCTGAAATTGGAAGACCCGTGGTTCCGAGCAAGGGTTTTTCTCTAAATGAGAAAACCTTGGTAAATTTTACAAAAATTTTATTTCGATTTATTTGAGACCATTTAAGCTAGACCCGTATTGGGCAGTTGATTGTGTTGGAGTGGCAAGGAGATAAGAAAGGGAAGGGAAAGGGTGTAGCACAGCCATTTGTGGCTTAAAATGAAAAAGCTATACATGCAAGGAGCTAATGGAAGTCGTTCTCCTTCCATAAATGACGGGTTCGCTACATTAATCCATAACATTTTCAATTAAAATATTAATGCCAATATTTGTGAACGGAATAAAGAAGAGTGGTATGCAAATGGATATACTTCTTTTATCAAGCAGCAAAAAGAGGTTAGACTTGCAATGACACGACAAACGCCTTCATAATTAATTTCCTCGGAAAAGCCACCGAGATCCTCCATTGCGTATCTCTCCATTCGCGTCCCCAAAAGTTTGGTCACACTCTTGTTCTTCTTAGTGGGTAAATCATATCATGCAAGTCTCAACACACCATCTCGATACCGTTTCATAATTTCATTTCCGTGCCTCAACAAGTTTCTCCCCTACAATTTTTTTACGCTACCATTACCCGTTGCCAGATGGAACCTCGCAGCAGGCCTTACGTGAACTTTCCCTTTCCGCTTGCACTTTCAGAACGTAAATTTACTCCGAATGGAAAAAATCAATTTGATCGGCTTCGCAGCGCCTCTTAAGAAAGGACGTAAGAACTTTCAATAAGAATTCAGAGGCGAACCGAACCCAGTCAATGACCGATGTGCTGGAGAATTGCGGCGGTTTATGTGTCGCGTTGTCATAGAGATATGGAAGTGATACTTTTAAGACGTTCTGCAGTCTTATTAAAGCCACTTTACTCCCTCTTTCTACCTAAAAAAACCACTTTTCTATCTAACACATTGTCTTTTTATAGCAACAATTATTTTAATGGACATTCACAATCAATTTTAGATCAACAGCAAACGTGCAAAGTATTCAGAATTTCTGGGTCACTCTGATTTCACTGTGTGCTTGGATTCTTGAATGCCATTTATTAGTGACCTTTATACCACTACGGTATCACGTGTATCTCCTCATCATGAAACCAAACTGATCATATCATAAGCTTTTTTTCATACCAAACCATTCTTTTCCACCATCTATAACTTTTCAATTCATTTTTCGATGACCCACCTTAGCTGCGAGTGAAATCAAACTTACTTAGTCCTCAAATGCGGCTGTCTTTCCTTTAATTAGGATTGGAGCTAACACTGATCGGAAAATTAGCTTTCAGCCATTATTCTCTCTCACAATTATGCGAATAAGGTAACAATAATTTAAATGTATCTATCTGCTAATCAATTGCAGTGAACTTGCCAAAAAGTTTTCATATCTTTCCAACTTTATGAAGAAAGCCGTTTGATGGGCAATGCGCCTGCCTACTGGCTAGACTATTGGGTTGGGATTTTGAGTTTGCCTTGGGTTGGGATTTTGAGTTTGCCTTGAAAATTGTTGCTTAATCGTGACACATTGGATACATAAATGTGTTCCTAATAATTATCTTAGCCCTTGAAGTACCAACAAATACGAATAATTATTTCAACTCGTACTATGAAAGATGAATTATACATTTGGAAAGTGTGGTCTCATAAAATATACAGCGTGTCTGTCAAGTCTCATAATATAAACAATAGATGACATTACTCAGAACCAATAACACTTTTATATTCATTAATTTAAATTTTAAATTCATAAATTAAATTAAAGAGATTTTGCATGCCTCAGGGTAAAACAATCAGTTAAAAATATGTTGTGCCATTACAAATGAATGACGAACCCAGCCGATGGTCTGGGTATTCCATTTAGCAGTAAATTGTTAAGCTCTTCCTTTTTAATTTTATGTAATGCCAAGGGGTTGAAAGTATTGCTAAGTGAATTGGAAACTCAGGGCGATAGATATGGGATGAGAATCAATTTAAACAAAACAAAGGTTATGCAATTTTCGAGAATGAGATAGGCTAACGTAAACATAAAATAGGAGCCCAAGAACTAGAGCAGATGGAACAGTTGATGTATCTCGGAAGTGTTTTGGACCACAGTGGTCAAAGTAGTAGGAACGTAAGGAGAGGAATTGCACGTTGATGACAGGGACTTTTAGTAAGGATGCTAAGAAACGACTCCTTAAAATTTTGATATGGAGCGTAGTTATGTAGGGCGCGGAAAATGGAGTCATTGGATGATAGATGTAGATTAGAGGCTTTGGAAATATGGGTGTGGAGGAGGATGGAGAAGGTATAATGGACGGATAGGAAAACAAGCGAAGATGAGCTTGGGCACGGAGGGGATTGAGGAGAGGTGATTGTTGGTTGAAATCATAAGGAGCCAGGGAAAATGGCTGAAAAGCATATTAATCGGCAATGGGATGTTGGAGGCTGTAATAGAGGGGAGAGAGAATCTTAGGCAAACGAGAAAAGGGCAGGAACAGGATTGGGATGTTGGATGGGATAAAGACAGGAAGGCAGTATACAGAGATGAAGTAGGACTTGATGAAGAGTAGGGTGCTCTATTATGTTTTGTTAGAAGATAGTTGTTGGATAGTTGTGTTCATCCAAATCCCACCTTAAAAGTAGGTAAATACCTTACCTACTTTTAAGGTGGGTACCTTAAAAAAAGATAAATAAAGAAGTAATTAAATAAATAAATAACTATATACGATATAGTTATAGTCGTATATAGTTATATTTTTTTTTTTTTTAAGGTAATCTACCGGTTAAGGTAGGTTTTTGGATGGACACAACTACCAAACAGGCATTTTATTATTCCTAACAAAACAAAAAAATCCATCATCCTACTCTATATCAGGTCCCTCTTCATCTCTGAGTACTTTCTTCCTCCCTTCATCCCGTCCAACATCCCTATCCTGTTCCTTCCCTTTCCTCTTTTGCCCAACATTCTACCCTCTATCACAGTCTTCAACATCCCACTGCCGGTCAACACCCCCTTCATCCACTTTTCCTGCCTCCATAGGATTGCTCCCAACAAACCCCTCTCTTCGCCCACCATACCAAGTACTTCCTCATTTATTTTCTTCTCTGTCCATTTCACCTTCTCCATTCTTCTCCACACCCACATTTCAAAAGCCTCCAGTCTACGTCTATCCTCCTGCTTCAATGACCACGTTTCCGCGCCGTACATAGCTACGCTCCATATCAAAGTTTTTACGAGTCTTTTCTTAACATCCTTACTCAAAGTCCCTGTCATCAACTCCCTCCTCCTTGTGAAAGCCTCTTTGCCTAGCGCAATTCTTCTCCTTACGTCCTTACTACTTTGACCGTGTTGGTCCAAAACACTACCGAGATACGTAAACTGTTCTACCTGCTCTAGTTTTTGCCCTCCTATTTTAATGTTAAGCTTGGCCTTTTTCTTTCTAGAAAATCGCATAACCTTTGTTTTCTTAATATTGATTCTCATCCCATACCTGTCGCACTGAATTTCCAATTTACTCAGCAATGCTTGCAGCCCCTTGGCTGACTGACAAACTAAAGCTTGGTCATCAGCAAACCTAACTGATTTTACGAATTCCCCGCCCACTTTCATTCCTACCTCGAGTCCTTCCCATGCCTCTTTGATCATTTCCTCTGCATACAGGTTGAACAGCAATGGTGATAATGGGCAACCCTGCCTTACACCCCTTCCTAACACTGCCCATTCTGACTCCCCATTTCCCACCCGCACCTGAGCAGTCTGAGACATGTACAGGTTGCGGATTAGCCTCCTTTCCCTCCAATCTATTCCTATTTTCTGCAATATACTCATTAGTTTTTCCCAATTCACTCTATCATATAGTTATATATATATATATATATATATATATATATATATATATACACGTATGTATATATATATATATATATATATATATATATATATATATATATACATATATATATATGTGTGTGTGTGTGTGTGTGTGCGAGGGTGGAAACTTTTCAAATTACCCTCGAATATTAAGATCTATATATATATATACATATATATATATATATATATATATATATATATATACATATTCATTCACATGGATACATATATAAGGAAAAGTGATATGAACACATCTGTAAAAGATGAGCACAGGAATGGTGGGACAGTAGAATCGAACAGGTCACAAGCGTAAAAAAGTTCCTAAGCTCCTCTAATGTATTAGGTGAGTCATTTTTTAGGTATCCTTTTAAGTCTTTTCTCCCCCTCTTTTAATGGTTCCTCGAATTCATTTGGAGTATTTTCTTTTAAATTTTATAATTTGTGATGTATCTATCACTTCGATACTATGTTTCTTGAAATTTGTCTATTGAAAACCGCTGCTGATGTAATATCTGTTATAGTTTTTTTAATTAGGTTTAACTACTTACGTAGTTAGTATTCATGTGAAAGGAAACGTTCATAATTCAGTCACTTTCTGAAGGATAATTTGTTAAGCTCAAGAATGAAAAATTTTAATAAAACCTATCACAGTAGGTTATTTTTTGAACGCAAAATACATATACACCGATGGTTAATTCTTAAATTGTTCTTTTGGGTTTTCTCAGCCGAAGTGGACCTTGAGGCCCAACTGTACGCCGACTTGGGGGCTTGAAGTGTAAGGCAGACAATTCCATGGGTCTCATAGGACGGCTTCTCACACGCATCACGGGACTGTGGGAACACCGAAAAGAGCACCCACAATTCCATCTCATCTATTGACCAACGATGGAGGGAGAAGGTTTCTCGTCAATGTCTCTCTCCCTTGCTCGCCTGAAGAATTTTCGGGACAGTGAGCGAGGGGGAGTTCTGCCCATATCGATTCCTTATTCACTTACTGTAGTGACTGAAGGGACTGTAGCTTCAAACCCATATTACATAGTGGCAACAATGCCAGCTTAATAATTTAAAAGTGCATCATTGATTTGCGACATGAGATCATAACTAAGTCATCTAGTCACCTTCGACCCTGCGGAACATAAACATGCTTCTGAATTTTGGCTGGTAATCATTAGAAGAAAGACGATTCAACGCTAGGTTGACCTAATTAATACATGCAGATCCGAATTTTTCAGCTCAGAGGTCTCGAAATTTATTCGCACTCCAACATACATTGATATCATGAATGTAAAATTTGGGAAATAGATGCCAGAACTAGCAGACTCAAGGGCTCTTCCTTCCCAATACGGGATAGTAACTGCAGAGTTATGTATAGTAAAAACCCCACTTGCCACTCTCAGCGTATAGGGAGTAATTACTTTTTCTCAAACACATGCACTTTCACTAATCTCGTGTGTTTTGCTGTCAAATCCCTTCCCACGTGACCGCATGGGACTGCCATTTAATGAATGTGGTGCTCGTTAAAGAATTGCTTGTCCTGCTTTGTTTTACAGCTTCCACTTCTTACCCTCATGTCTTTCAGCGGGGGGGGGGGGCGTGTGTCATATTCCCTACCTGTGCCTTTGGGGGGCGGAGACCACGAGTTGCATCTCAATTTGATGGAATTTCCACTTCATACTTTTCAGTTCTGCATTACCTGTCTTGTTTTGGTCCTGTCGTATAAATTGTTGTGGTTCATTTTTATTCCCTTTTTTGTATAACAAATAACTAATTTATTACTTGAAAGAACCCATGTTATGAATTAAGTCATCCTCCAGCACGTATACAAATTTGTACTTCATTTGATAGATTTTCACTAAATTATTTTTACCTTTTCCCTTCCTCTCCCCTTATCTCTCACCCTCCATACCTAGAGCTTGCACTCGCTTCCATAAACCTTTTTGGTGGATCGCGGGGTATTTGCGCAGATCTCGATAAATTATCCGGGCAGCTGCCCTCCGCCCTTCCTCAACTTAATGCTCGCTCATTCAGCTCCAACTTCTATCCCGACGGAATTTTGCGAGGTGTCAAAGAAAAGCGCACTAAACTACGAGCTCGCGGTTGTCGTCACACGCCAATAGGTGGTGAAAGCAGCGGCGGCGGTGGGGACGGTTTTTTTTTTTTTAAGCTTTCAGTGGCGAAACAAGATTGCATCACAAATTCTTCGAACGCACATACAGGTACACGTATTGGACATTTATGAACGCAGGGTGCGTATTTTACGCTTGAATTAAATGTCCACATACGTAACCGGAATAACGTACATTTATGTGCATTCGCAATCGATCACCATCCCGCTACTATTCGTATATTTTCCTTGAAAGCAAAAGAATCGTCCATTCAAAAAGAAAAGCCCATCATCCATTACCAAATGAATAATGTACATATTTTGTATTTAGTTTGATAAGCAACAGTATTTTGCATTTTGCACTGGTATTTTTAATAGATTTTGCCCTGGCGTTTATAATAGATTTTGCACGCGCGGAAATGGTATTCCGTGAATTGGGATCTTAGGCGGTAGTTCTAGTCGGGTGTTGCAATTTCCGTGATTAATATTTCATCTTCTGGATAAGTTGTGTCGTTTTAGCTGTTAATTAAGGTGGTTTTTTCCTCAAAGTTAATTGAGGGCAGAGTTTTGAGCCAAGGAAATATCCTGGAAAATATACATAAATTGTACAGAAACCTCCAGAGTTACAGTTACATTATAGTGTCAATGTGCACTCAGATATTTTGCAAAATGTAAATATAAAAATATTTGCATATTTGGATTCAAAATATTTTTCTAACTTCCTTCCACTGCTAAACTCTTCAAATACTGAAAAAATAACCTCGCCCATAATATCAAACACCATGATCTACACTCAATTACAAATTAAGTGTCAGTCGCTCTGTTTCATGTCTGAACCCCTTAGTCGATATTTCATTTTCACCAGCAAATATAATGAAGCTGCATTAAACGGTTCCCTTGAAAGGGAAACTGAAATTGCAATCTCCTTTCGTTTGTAGCATGGATTTATTATCATTAGGTCATATCGGAAAACGGCTACGTTATTCAATGGAAGTGAGCTGTCAATTGAGCTCTTTTAGGTGAATTCACTTCTACATTGAAAGTTTCGAAGTTCAAAAATATTTCTCACGCAAACGTAAGAGCGTTATGATATTTTAATGAAATCGAAAGTCAATCCAGGGCTTCTAGCTCCTCAGTAATTGAAAATGTCTTACGAAAAATCCAAGCTTCCAAACAAGTTTTTTTTTTGGATGAAGGTACTTACTTCCTGATTGGTGGAGTGTGGGGTAGTGAGTAGAAGTGTATATGATGCGTTTGGCTGTTAATTGATCCAGTTACTTTTCCTAATAGGCTTGAGACCCATTAATTAATTTTAATTAAAATAAATACTGTTTAGTTTGAATTTTCATAACTATTGGATTATTATGGATGGAATTGGGTTACTACGAATCCACCATTGTATCCCAAATGTAGCCTTGCGTTCGAATTACATTGCGATACGTATCAGTCTCCTCGATTTAAATGACTCTCCATATGGTAATGCGTTTGTAAATACCTTTCAGCACCCTTAAAAATTCAAAGCAAACACGTTGACCAAGGGAACCCTTTCCACTGCATCCGAAGTTCGTGCCGTAATCAATTTGTTTCTACAAGTGGAGCACACGTTATGAAACAGTAGTTTAACCAGGATCAATATTAACTTGGATGTAGAAGTCGGCTACGCATCGATAGCTAGCACTGACTACGGGGTAACATTCTTTACCCACGCGGTCTGTGAGGGAGTAATACGAGAATAATATAACGATTAACAGCAAAGCTTGAGAATGTAATTGGTTCTACTGTAGTTACAGTGCTCAGTTTCGAGGTTTATACTCACTGATTACTGTCAGTTACCTCAAACGGCGTCACTCTCAATTCACGAAAAAACGGCGTACGCGTGTCAAAGTGTATGGTCTTTAAGTGCTCCCGTAACAGTGTGGGCAAGAGAGTGATTAAAAAAAAACAGACTCACACTCGCTTCCCTCAAAAGCGCAACTCTTCCATTCATCTTCATCATTTTCATGTATGCCCAACGTATACTCCAATTGTACACCGACTTGACTGAGTTCACAAAGTTATTTAACATTTACAGTGAATATTGGTGTTCCTATTTTTCCGATTTTGTCTGAGTCGGAATGTTTGCTTAAAAGGGAGTGCGTCGATCTAAATGTAAGTACGTTGAAAACTACAAAAGAAGGAACTGTATGTATGTATGCATGCATACGTAATGACCACAGATAATGGCCGATTCAGAAAGAACTGATATGTATAACATCTATTCAGGCGTAAATATAACCCATTAATGGCCATCCTTCGTGCAAATTCTGGCGTGCAATTGCAAAGGCACATTTCAATTTATGAATAAGTACAAAATAACCTTATGATTTACACAAATATATTAATGCGTGGCACGAGAAGTTTCACTATCCTTTAACATATTCATGTTCTATGGGTGGACATAAATAGGCTACAGGGTACCAAAGCGCGTTGTGCCACGTATTAATTTAATTACGGAAATGACAAAGTTTGAAAAAAATCAGGCTAACTTCCACGAATTCACGCCAATTGATATTAAGTTCACTTACTGCGATGGAAATCGGATTCTTGTCAATTCCACCCTGTTAAGGTTATTCACACGATGGAGAACATATCAATTGGTTAACATGATACGGGTGCAGTACAGAAAGTAACTTACGTTTTCGTGTAGCGTGGGAACGAGTGGTGGGAGCCAAACGCTCGCTGTATTGACACACCCAATAGGTCTGTACGCCTTGAACTGCAGTGGGTGGAAGGTCACGCCGCTAGCCGTTTGTTTACAACAGCGAATCAAAATGAGCAATGCAATTGAAAGTCCCGCCAAATGTGAACTTCGTTCAGTGATAACGTTTTTACAACTAAAAAAACTAAAAAGGTCCTACATTCATCGGGAAATTTGTGCCATGTACGGACCAAATTTAATGAGTGACAAGAGTTGGGCGTCAGCATTAACGTTTCTTTCTTTCGTTAAGATTAAATAAAATGTCTATGACGATGACAGGAATAACCGCCCGTCTGTGGTGAACAATGAAATGCACCTGAAAATTGACGGAAAGTTCGTGAAAGCCGGCGTTTTACGATATTTGAAATCTTTAGAAAGTTTTCCACAGATTTATATGACTCTGTTGCATGAAAACGCGGCCGAAAAGTTAGACTACTACGTGTTTTGTGCTCGTGTCGACGAGAAACTTAAAAATGCCGTCATCGGTTGACAGAATTTCATACCGAATGAATTAGAAAACTAGTCCAGAGATATGACAAACTTTTTAATCTGTTTGGCGAATATTGACACTAGTTGAGATATGTAGTTTTTAGATGAAAATAATAAATTTTCTATATCTATTCCAATGTATTTTTTTGAGAATAACGGAAGTTATGTTCTAGATGGTCCTTGTATTGATGGAATCCCGATAGCTTCAAGTTCCGTATTTTCATCTTGTAAAATTTTCTCGGCGATATTTTGGGGTGACAAAAGAGCATTTTCATCCGGGTTACCCACTGTGGACGCTTTGTCATCGTAATTGCCGGGATAACCCTGAACGAAAGAATAGGAAGATACCAAAACCGCCTGAGGCGCCGGGAAGAGTTAAATGCAAATTGGGACACCGTCGTCGTGGGTCGCACTCCCTCGCACGCATAACGCTAAGCACGATAAGCGCGGATCCCCCGAGTTTGGGCAATCAATAGCTGGCTCCCGTCCCGGACCGCGAAACTTGAGGCCACTACAGCTTTCAAGGATGAAGATGCTCACAGAAGATAGGAAGATGGAATCTGTGGGCTCAGAATTTTTACAAAAAAAGCCTTCTGCCACTAATGTTGCCAATCAAGCGGAAAAAGGAATCTTTAGCGGTGTGAAAGCCGTGAGATAAATGTCGTTGACTTGTTTTATCCACCGATTAAGGAGAACCGATGACAGAAAACCACGACCAAACAAAATCAATTCCAAAAAAGGATTTCGAAAGCTTAAATGGTTCTCTGTGTGCATTACGGCACACATGCCGGAGAGTTGACAATTTAATAGTTATTTCAAAAAAATAGTTATTACCTACGATCTGTGGGGAAAAGTGAGTACTATAAAAATATGAATACCACAAAAACATTAATTATCAGGTATACATTTCAAAACGCATAGGTAAGTATGTGAGAAATATACACACAAGTTACCACTTCAATGCACCTACAATTAAATAACATGCTAATATGTAATTAGATACATGGTTTCACCTTTTTTATGAGGTCATTATGTGTTGAATAAATTGGCATTTTGTAACTTCTCAGCTTTATTTCACAACGAAGAAAATTACACGATGAAGCTAAGGTTTCGTGTATTTAAATGAACTCCTGTTATGATAAATAACCAGAAAGAAAATAAATAGCAAATAGGATTAATTGCGACCATTTGAAGATGACAATGACACTTGTTTTAAGTGTCAATGACGTTTTTCAATAGAGTAATAGAAAAAAAAATGTTACTTTCACCACGCGCTTCTCCAGGGTAAACAAACTTCCGAAAAACACTTTGGCCTTTAAAACTTCAATAACATTCCTCTTGCTAAAAATAACAGCTCATCATAAAACGCGGGGGACGACGTTACCTGGATAATGAAATTTCCATGAGGCCTCCGCGAACTTTTAACCAAGACGAGACCAGATATTTACTAAGCGATTATACAAGCGCTGAAATAAAAGGCTCAACGATTTACGTCACCGCACGAATAATGGATAGCATCGACAATGACTTAACACTGACTCAACATCCCATTTCCACATAAATTGATGTATTGTCGGAATCGGAGTTGGGTTGCTGGAGTTTTCCATTTGGAGTTCAATTAAAGCATATAACTCAAACGAACTCCACTCGCTGCGATTCAAAAAGTTCTGAAGGAAAGCAATCTGCATCTTGAGCAGAGAAATTTATTTACTCACTTGGAGACATTTCTGCCGGTAAACTCCAACAAGCACCAATCTCTTGGATCGTTTAACAGAAACTCATGAGATGCGAAATAAGAATGGAGTGTTGCGCATGTTTAGTGCTTAAAATGTCTCACGGTAGTTTGCTGTCCCTGTTTCAATGAATATCTGCTTTTTAATCATAGCTATGCCTGAAACCGAAATTTCCGGATTTGGCGGAATCAATAGAAAATACTTAGTGAAATCCATAAAAATCCTTTAGTCAAATATATCCATTTCACTTTTTCAGAGATAGGCATGAACTTATACCGTGCTAAAAACATTTCACAAACGGTGATGATGTAAATTACCAATATCATTTCTTAAGTACATATTAGAATAGAATGAATTAGATTTTATCTGTATTATATATATATTATATATTATTATGTATTATACATATATATATTATATATATATAATATAATATATATAGATATTATATATATATATATATATATATATATATATATATATATATATATATATATATATACTTATTACTTCTCCATCTTCCGATGAAGATGGAGCAGAATTCCGTCGAAATGATCAGAAACGTGTGAGTGTTCTTTTTATGTGTTTCTTTCGTATATTGCTTGTTGCTGTCCAATTTATTATTTGGCACTTCCGTGTTACGTGGACGAAATCATCTATATATATATATATATATATATATATATATATATATATATATATATATATATATACCCACGCAAACACACACAAACACACACACACACACACACACACACACACACACACACACACACACACACACACACACACACACACACACACACACACACACACACACACACACACACACACACACACACACACACACACACACACACACACACACACACACACACACACACACACACACACACACACACACACACACACACACACACACACACACACACACACACACACATACATATATATATATATATATATATATATATATATATATATATATATATATATATATATATATATATATATGTATGTGTATGTGTGTGTGTGTGTGTGTGTGTGTGTGTGTGTGTGTGTGTGTGTGTTTGTGTGTGTTTGCGTGGGTATATATATATATATATATATATATATATATATATATATATATATATAGATGATTTCGTCCACGTAACACGGAAGTGCCAAATAATAAATTGGACAGCAACAAGCAATATACGAAAGAAACACATAAAAAGAACACTCACACGTTTCTGATCATTTCGACGGAATTCTGCTCCATCTTCATCGGAAGATGGAGAAGTAATAAGTATATATATATATATATATATATATATATATATATATATATATATATATATATATATATATATATATATAATATCTATATATATTATATTATATATATATATATATATATATATATATATATATATATATATATATATATATATATATATATATATACTTATTACTTCTCCATCTTCCGATGAAGATGGAGCAGAATTCCGTCGAAATGATCAGAAACGTGTGAGTGTTCTTTTTATGTGTTTCTTTCGTATATTGCTTGTTGCTGTCCAATTTATTATTTGGCACTTCCGTGTTACGTGGACGAAATCATCTATATATATATATATATATATATATATATATATATATATATATATATATATATATACCCACGCAAACACACACAAACACACACACACACACACACACACACACACACACACACACACACACACACACACACACACACACACACACACACACACACACACACACACACACACACACACACACACACACACACACACACACACACACACACACACACACACACACACACACACACATACACATACATATATATATATATATATATATATATATATATATATATATATATATATATATATATATATATATATATATATATATATATATATATATATATATATATATATAAGAACACGGATATATACCGAGCTGTCGAAACATCAAATAACATATTGTGAGTGTCCTTTCTTTGTGTCTCTATATTCTACAAATCTACATCCGTGTTCTTATATATTTGTGCGTCGCCGAAGAGCGTTCCATTTCGAAGATATTTATGTATATATATATATATAAAACCATAAACAGGTAATCAATCCGAAGGTCGGTTTGGTAGGTGATGGTAAAGTTCACCCAGTACTAAGCCCGACGCCGTGCGAAATTCACACATCAGGGTAGGGGGGCCAATTCCTTTCCCTGTGCCGGTTATGGTTTTCCAGGAAGATCTGGTACCCGAAAAATCACACAGCTTGGGTGGAGCTGCAGGCACCCAGAGAGGCTTGCCCGAGGATCGAACCCGGGCCCTCCGGTGAGTAGTCCAATGCTCTACCCCTTTACTAACGCGACCCATTTATATATACTATATATATATATATATATATATATAATTGTGCATATATAATAAAGGGAATCAAGCGTCGAGAGCAAAGGCTAGTCAAAACATCCATCGGTTTTATGCCCCATGCCCATGATATAATGAATGAATTGCAATTATTAATATCGGAAATTTACCGGTTAAGTTAAGTTTTTGACGGACACAACTACCAAACGGTAAAGTGAGAATTCTCTTGTCTCTCTTAGCATAGCACACCCCAACATCCTATTCTACACTAAACCTCTCTTTATCTCTGCATACGTCCTCCCTTCATACCATCCCACAACCCTATCGTATTCCTGCCCTTTCCTTGTTCCCCTAACAATCTCCCATCTTCCACAGTCTTCAACATCCCATGGCCTATCATTATGCTTTGCATCCATTTTCCTGCCTCCTTAAGATTTCTCCCGGCAATCACCTCTCCTAACCCACGATACAAAGCACTTCCTCGTTTGAATTCCTTTTTGTCCACTTTACCTTCTCCATCCGTCTCCACATTCACATTTTAAAAGCCTCCAATCTCGTACATCTATTATCCTGCTGCAATGACCATGCTTCCGCGCCGTGCGAAGCCACTCTCCATATCAAGTTTTTGACGAGCCTCTTCGTTAACATCCTTACTTAAAGTCTCTGTCATCAACTCCCTTCTCCTTGTGAAAGCTTGTAAGATTTATTAAAAATTCAGGGAGGTCAAATGTTTCCCTCCTGACCAGGGTGGTGTCTACGTGAAACGAGCTCTCTCGCCTCCGGGAGGCTGTATTGCACGCACTCCCGCCAATGTCCCGACACTGACTCCAAGTGATAAATCACCGCGCGTCACTGAGGTACCACGTCTCCCGATTCACTCGACGGCCACACTCACAAGAGGCGTTTCATAATTTGAGAGTTTCATCCATCTGGACTCTTTATGTATTGGTTCCATGAAACTCGGCTCGATCCAATGTATACGTGGATAAAATGTGATCACAAAGTTGGTTGGATTAACCGCTTAATCTCCGAAAACTTTTAACCGAGTGTGACACAAATTGCGGCTGGATAAAATTTATTATGGAAGATTTTGAGAATAAAATTTCAAACAGTGTTGAATATTCAAGCGATTCAGAATGGAACCTATTTCGCGATGCTTGTCGTGAAAATCCTCGTTCAAAGCCGCACTCCTTGTGAAATCGATGATGCTGTACAACCTCTGGAAAGAGAAGATGCGAGATAACTGAGAATTTTAGCTTTTTCACTATGGACAAATACACGCACGAGTGTAATGCGACTTGAAAATACTTAAATGATTACGAAATGATTTCTCTTTCCATTTTTGTTCGAATCCAAACGACTCCGCTCGTGACGACAGCCGGGAACAATGCCTCAGAAATAAGGAAATTGGACTATTTGAGACTTCAATCTGAAGAAATAAACGCAGTGACACGCGCGGTAGGTTTGGGAAATAAAACAACGGTTTATCTGAAACTTTTCTGGGCGTATGAGACTTGGAAAAATGGAAACATGGAAAAAACAGCTACAATTTTTATTTTATGAGCTGGGATGTGACTGCGTATCAATGAACTAATATGTCCCTGGTTAATTATGATACAGATTTATTTAAAAAAAAATAAAATTTGACGGTTAGAATATAAATGCAGAGGCCAACATTTGACACTAACTAGGCTAAAGGCTAAAGACGCTAAATCTAAAAAGTATTTTTCTTCGCCAAGTTAACAACCGGTTGGCATAGACGAAGTCTGCATCTGCTCGCTAGCTGATGCAGTTCGACCGGATAACTTAAGTAGAAAGGGTTCCCCCCAAGCTGAGAAAGGCGACGATTTCCAGAGTGAACGATCAGGAAGATGATGAAAACAATCAAAGTAAAATTCCTCCTACAAACTCATCACGTACTGGCTTAATTACAATTTTTCAACATTTCCTTTCCCATGAAAAAACGAATAGAAAGTGATCATACTTTTTTTCCTTTAGAAAAATATATTGATTTTTATTTTCAATTAATAAAGCATCTCTGCATCAAAATTTCCTCATAACCGATAAAACTCGAGGAAACTTAGAATAACGCTTGGCTTGAAAAATTCTATTTTTTTCCTCCAAACCAATGAAATGAATCCGACCTTTCCTCATACAGAAACTCAATCCCGTTCTCGTGAAAATTGCATCAGCTGCATCATTTCGTAAGGAAATCGCACGGGTTTCGGGGTCTTCTAACTATCGAAAATAAAGAGAAATCTGTGCCTTATGACTATATAAATAATTCGACAATGGAGGGACATGCGTATTATTAAGTTTCCTAGTACTGCGGTCTCCAACAATGACCATTCAACTCATACCACGCATTCATGATTGCATGTGAGGACCTCCTGACGAAGTGAGGGCTGCGTTTCCTAACGGAAACTCCTTCCAAATTCAAAAGTGCAGCGATTGAATGAAGTTTCTCAGTACTCGAAATGAAGTGCCACGTATACCAAAGCCTGCACATCCATTATGCCAAAAGGTCTGCTGCTCGGCTTTCGAAATCAATAAACCGTAACACGATGCCCAACATTTCCAGGACGAAGTGAGTCAAGAGTCAGCTGGTGAATAAATCTAGTATATATAGTTTTTAATCAAAAAATTCAATTAACATGCTGGGTTTCAATAATGTACGCAACAAAATGCAATATTTTTGTCCAGTAAGTTTAAACGATTACACATTTCTAGCTAATATGGAACGGATAATTCGGATTTGAATGATTAATACTCCCCAAGATTCCTTCCCTTCCAACAAAATAAATTTGGCTACTCAATTCATGTGAAAGTGAACGAGAAAAGAAAATATTAAGCAAAAAAATCATAGGTGTAGGGTGCATCCATGAAAAGGATTACCGGTATTGCGAAATTATGAAAGCGCAGAGCATCAATTCACTCATTTACAGTCAATAGCACAAAAATATGGCATGCGGATTCTGCTCGAATAACTGATCAAAGCATCAATTAAATGAACATGTAAATTGTATCTGAGCCATCGCATTAAACCCAAGTCAGACAAGGAATTTTGATTAATGGATAATGCGAAAGAATTCCCTTCGCAATTTCCACTGCTTTGCCACCAATATCAAACCAAAACCATTCAAAGACCACTTTCCCGGGCGTGGTTCCTCAGTCGAGCCGAGGAAGTAGCGTCTGGGAGAGGGAAGAAAGACTCGCGAACGTTATCTGCCAGACGTAACGTGGACGGCCAGACTGGGAAATGGACCCCGACAAATCCACTGGAGCGGTGGGAAGTAAAGCTGGGAGCGAAGAGCATCCCTCCCTAACATCGCCGTCTCCCACTGTGCCCCGCCCCTACCCCCCAAAGCAACCCGCCCAGCCCTCAAACCTCGCGTTTCCCCCCGAAATGGACTCCGCGAAATTGTAAAATACGGAAATCGTGATCTTCATTGCATTACTTGATCCGCACGGAGGGAAATCGGAGTGGCGGGCGACGGGGTTGCCGGTGGCTAAGTAAATTTCTCTCCGGAGCTCACCCATCCCCTCGCTCATCCCCTCATCTCTTTATCCTACGGAAGGCAAAGTAATCCGTTTAACGAGGCAGCTCACGAATTCTACGATGGCAAGAGCTGCAGTGATGGGGAAGGAAGGCGGAGTGGATTTAAGTGGGAGGGCAGTGAGGATTCAGGGGCGGATCGCATCCCCCGTCCCATTCCATGTGATTGATTACAGAGACCTAGACACGAAGCACACACTACCTACCCGCCATGTTAAGCAAATGGCTCCTTTTCCCCGTGAAAATATATATCAGGATGCATCAATTAGTGAAGTGATAGATATTAGAGAGATATATGATTCTGCGTAAATTTAAGGCAGGTTACTCATCTGAGGATGTTGAAGACATATCACAGGCCCCGACTTACTCTGGTAGGTCAGATGACCAACGTAAACCCAGGGAGAGTTGGTTTTAACGAATAAATTTCAAATGTTCTCTTTTCCTCGAACCATTAGAGATCAAAATAGATATGATAACAATCGCGCAGGAGATAATTAGAATTGGTAGTGTATATATTTCATCGATATCCTGCATGTCATTATTTTTAATAGACCCATCTATTTAACAGTTCTACAGCATTGTTTTAACATACGTATCCTGTTATTGAATATTATTGATAGTAAGTACTTTCTTTCGTGCGATTAAAGTTTTTCAATTGTATGACCGAACTAAAATTTGTGTAGAGGTAATATGATTGCGATTGTGCATGTATGGCTCGTGACCTGCCCCGCAAGCCACACGCCCTTGCGGGGCATTGTGTGGCTGTAGGTTCTGAATAAAAATAATGGCAGCATCGAATAATATCTACAAGGTGCGCGTCAAAATTACCGGAAAAAGTTTTGGAAAGATAGATTTATTTCAGATATTACTACAATACCTCAAAATTCTTCAAAGTACGTCCCTTGAGCGTTGAAAAACCTTTGCAAGCGGCATTTCCGCGACTCGAAGGTTCCCTGGTTAGGCGGAATCCAGGAGGCCCTCAAGGTTGCGTGTGCAAGCTTCATTGACGACACTTGGGGTCCCAAAGTGATGTCCTTTTTGGGAGGATTTCACTTTTGAGACTCGGAAATAGACTGCTGGCGTCAAGTTGGGACTGAAATGGAGTAAGGAAATCATCGCGTCGCGTTGCAGAAGGTCTCCGCAAACAGACACTCGACTCTACTTTAGGTCCACCGTCAAGACCTTCGGAACGAGTTTAGCGCAGATCTTTTGCATCGCCAAATTTTCAGTAATAATGGTGTGCATTGTCATCTTATCAATGCCAATACGATCTACGGTCATGAGCACACTTAATCGACGGTCTGAATGCAGCACTTCACGAGCACATTGCGCGTTGTCGTCGGTTCTCGACATCGACGGCCATCCAGCACGGGGCTCTCCCTCCTCACTCTCTCGACCATCTTTGAAGAGCATAAGTCACGTAAAAACTTCAGTTTTTGACATGATTTCATCCTTGAACACTTGACGAATCGTGCTCAACGTCTCCGTACCCGATTTTCCCAGTCAAATACAAAATTTGATGGCGTACCGCTGCATTTTGCGTTTATACCGAGTCACTGGACAGGGCTCCACTAAAAGCGCGATCTAACCTGAACGAACGCTCGAAGGTGATCAGCGTTTGACGTGCGTTTAAGTTTAGACTTTCCACTACCGAGCCTGTGTGGTGCGAGTGCACTGCGACGTAGAGTCACGTCAGGAAAAAATTGTTCCCGATACATTTTATCCATACCATGTACATACAGCGTACGTACACACCTGTATATAGATTAAAATGGTTAAGAAATGGGATGGACGAAATAAAGCAGTATGGTCCTCACTCGTGGAATAAGACCGATTTTTTCGAATTTGTTGAATAATCCTACATCATTTCTCAAAAAATAACTCGCCTGATATCGTTTTCTTTCACACAGGTTTAGAATTTAGATTTTTTCGGCATCGATTCCATTCATATTTCACGGAAATTCATATTATTATTAAAATTTACATGTGCTGGTAGACAGTGTCAGGTGGCACACAAGTCTCAAGTAATCAAAAAAGAAAATAGATAAAATCAGTCGGTAAATCAAAGGTACACTTAAAGGAAACTTCCAAAAACAAATCTCTTTCACAAAACAAGAAAATCCCCATTTCATTAACATCAATCAATCAGCAAGAGAAAAAAAAGGTAAGTTAAAAAGAATTAAGCTGTTACATATAATTTTACCCCACACTTCACTCAAATTATGACATTAATTCCTTACATCTTTTCTTAAAGTATGCACTCTGTTAGGAAAGGGCTCGAATAGTTTTGCAGGTAAGATATTCCAATCAACAATTGTATTATTTAGAAATGAAACATACGTTATCTCGCGAAAGTAAAAGGTAGTGATTCTGAAATAAAAATGGAAACTTATAATTAATTAAATGAAATGTACAGGTATTTGCACGCCTCCTATGTAAGCTATTCTGCACACTCTGAATGAGAGAAAAACCAAAACTATTTAGATTGAGAATAAAGGTACAAGAAACTGTCTCTCACTTGCTCCAGAGTAGATTAAAAGTTAGCTATGCTCCCACCTATCAGACAAAACACATTGACAAAACGAATTCACTCAACGGAAACCGACACTTTAAGACGAATTAGTTGACGCGGCAGGACAATTTCATCTAGCTCCGCGTTAACAATCAACTTAAGCACCTATCATCCACGTCCATCTGTATGGTCACCTACAACCCGCACCTAAGATTTATGGAAGGAGATGATTTTACACCACCCTTCACATCCATCTTTTATCTACGAGCATTGTCATCTCGTATTTTAATACGGATACGGCCTAACTATACATTCACGTAAGTCATTCGTTGAAAATAAAACTTACAAACAGCTTTGCGCACACTAAAAAATCTTTTCTTCTCTTAATTCTTCCACAACTCATCCATCTCAAGATTAGGATATTTTATTGAGATGAGATCGTTGCATTAGAGAATAGAATTCACACCAATGACCAAAATACTATCCTTTTTATGGGAAAGGCAAATATGTCTCAGAAGTTCAATTCCACGGAGCAATGTACTTCCACAATGCGACTGTGCCAATGTAATCCACGTCGAAAAATAAGGTCTACGACCAGGGTGGGAGCAAATTGTGATAAATTAGCAATTAATAATGCATGATAAATTCTAATCGGCACTCAGTGCCGTCAACGCAGGTCAATGGAGATATGGTGGATAAGAAGCATGCATTCGGTGACACTAAAAGAAGATACTAAGAATATATGGCCGCTATGATGTCTACACCTCGGAGCCGAGCCGAGCCTCACAAAGTTTATCCGTGGTAAATAAGAGGGTGGGAGTTTTATAAAAGCAGAAGGTAATGCCTCTCGAGTACATGAAACGTTTGACGATCGCGAAAGGGTTTCTCGGCTTCGGGATTTGAATACGTGACTGACCGGTGAGCCGTCTCACTCCCTTCATTTTGCCTCCGGCGTTCACCGATAAGCTGTTTATTTGCCGCGAGTTACCTCCAGGCGATTTTTTTACGCCGGTAATTTTATGTTACTATCTGTTCCACTCGTATTATGTGTGGAATTTTTACCCATAACCCCAAACTTCATCATAAAAAATAACGAAGACATCGGCTACTAACAAAGGTGTTCAAGCTTCGTAAAGGTTTGAACAATATACGTAAAACAATTGCGTAAAGGATGCCCGTGTTATATGCTAGAAGTTGCGTACCAGTTCGCTACGGTGCGTGTATGATACAACTGTGTTCTTAGTTAAGAGATCAGGCGTGTGGCCGTTGAATGCAGAAATGATCATTTCTCTCTTATATGTGCGACGTACCGAATAAAATGTTACTACCTTCGAACTTTTCTGATAGATGTTGTTTACCGTAAGTCATGCTTCAAAGAATTACGGACTTTGACAGCATTTCAATTAAATTTTGTGCAATTAGGTAGCGAATACGAGTGAACGTTCTACAGTATAAAAATTAAATATCGAAATATCCCCGCAAAATAGTAATATGTATTTACCTTGAAGGATAAAGTATAATAAACGCTCGATGGCAAAGTTCGGAACCATAATCTTATCCGTTACCACTGAATACATCTTAAAATAAATTTAAATTACGTCTTTATGAAGCATTGTCATCTCTGACCACCACGGATGAAGAAGCAATTTAAGAGTTCGTTTTTATGGAGAAATTTCCCATTTCTTTTCTATTCATCTTCGTCAATAAAACGAATTCATTTAATCATTAAGTTTTATTGTTCATTTTCAAAACGTGACTTGATTCTCATAGCGAAGAATAACTTTATGCCTTACGCGATTTGCGTGTTTGGTAAGAGAATTACATGCAATTTTTTTTACCAAAGAGTAATGGCTCGATGGAAATCAATCAAAACAAAATCACCTCATCGCACTAATCTAATCTTTCGGGAACCTCAGTTCGGAACTATTGAGCACTGCAACGCATCCGCAGCCTTAGAGGCGATGGTCCGCAGAGGGCCAGGGCCGCGCTCCGAGGAAAACCAAACAACTAGGCCTTTGAGGTAAGCTTGAGGCTGACTGAGATGTCACCGTCTGGTGACACAACACATGCACAAAGGTGTCCACCACGCACGCATCCATCATTGCAGTGACGCTCGTTACAGGGGCAGCCTTCTTCGGGGATGACAACTATGGTGTGCAATGGGCTCGCCTCGTTCTTCAGCACTTAACCTTACCATATTTTGCCATGATTTAACACACAATATACACCGAAATATGGCTTAAAACCGATTTCTTAAGGGACACTTCATTCGAATCGGTCAATTTCGTAAGTAGTTTTTAATAATTCTTTGATGCATTTGCTCAAACTATTTTGTAACGTCGTTATTCAATTAAATTACATGAAACGAGGGATAGCGGTGAGAAAGGCCAATGAATTGGGTTCCGGGCGGGAGAGACGGATGCTCATCCCAATGGAACTGCAACGCCACGATGCTCGTTCGACGCGTCTCACTCGAGCAATCCCGAACGAGCTTTCATTTTTCGTTTGCTGGTCGCTTGCCGGTACAGTTGGAAGTGAATTCCGAGCGTTTGAATTGATGCCGTTTATACTCAATTTAAATCGAGCACGAGGAACTATGGTGAGGATCCTCGTACGCTTGGGGAGGGGGCCGCAATCTCGCCGACTTGCCGGCAGGCCAAATTCAGACGCACACCACGCACGCCTCAACCCTGAGCTCAGCTATAGAGTAAAAATCGAATGTGGTTTAATCGCATTCTAAAGGAAATTGTGGTGTAAATATTAGCCAACGGCCAACAGTCTACGACAGACAAGGTTTGTATAAAAAGTATCGGGAAAAGTTTCAGAAAAATTGATTTATTTTGGATCTCGCTTCAATGCCTCAAAATTTTTCGAAGTAGGTACATTCCTTGAGCGTCAACATACTTTTGCCAGCGGCTTTTTCAAGGCTCGAAGGCTCCCTGCTAGGCGGATTCCGGAAGTTCCTTAAGGGTACGCGTGAAAGCTTCTTTGACGGCACTTTGGGCTCCATGATGATTACTTTTGAGGGAGGATTTCACTTTTGAGATTAGGAAATATTCTGCTGTTGCCAAAGCCACGTTTTCCAAGAATTTGGGGTCTTCTTCAACTTGTTGCAGAAGGTCTTTGCAAGCAGGCTCTGCTCTTGGTTGCCCATCAAGACTTTTGGGACGAGTTTAGCGCAGATCTTCCGCATTGCTAATTTTCATTGAAAATGGTGTACACTATAACCTTATCAATGCCAATACGATCTGCGAGCATGCGCGCAAATTACCGACTCTCTGAATGCAGCACTTCACGCACAAATTGCACGTTGTCGTCGTTTCTTGGCGTCGACGGCCGTCCATGCGTGAGGTTCGCCCTCCATACTTTCTCGGCAGTTTTTGAAGACGTTGTGCCACTTAAAAACTGAAGTTTGTGACATGATTTCATCCTTGAACACTTAGGGAATAATTCCTAATACATCCATACCTAATCTACCCAGTCCAACACAAAACTTGATGGCTCACCGCCGTTCAATCGTTCGATGCGATTTTGAGCTTGCGCTGAGTCGCTCAACAGTGGTCCATTAATAACACTATCTAGCCCGAACGAACGCTCGCAGGCGATTGGCGCTGTGCAGGTTTTGAAGATCAGACCCCTACAATTGAACCTGTGCGGTGCGAGCGCACTGTGACGAACAGTCACGTCAGGAAAAAAGTTTTTCTACTACTTTTTATACGTATGTACGTTTTTGTTAGCCTGTAAGAAAGGTTTACTACTTGAAGTGAATGCAAGGGACCTATTGAATTTTATTCCATTTTCAATACACTTAATAACTTCAACGTTGGACCATAGAAATATTTTCACGTCAGTGTATGGGTCGAAATTTGAATATTTACTTAATCCTTTCACACAAAAATCGATCTAGAAGCAGAACTGACCGGCTTCTATGTGGTTAGATGGTTTGGCTAAAATCGTAGGCACGAAAACATTTCCGCTTAGGAACCACCGCCTTTACTCCTGCAAAATCCGAAACAGCCTCCCGAGTTCACTTACTTCCGTAAATAGAAATTGACTGAGACACGCCTTTGTGATTGATGGGGAAACGGAACTGGTCAAAATAATGCCAACGATTTCTCAAATATCTCGCGGGAGAGGACTAGATGACAGAGTCAATAAAGAATATTATTCAAACAATTAAGACTAACCTAATGTAATCCAAGCAACAGCTGCATATAGGAATTACTAATTGAAAAATATTATGGCTGATAAATTGAACAGGCTAAATAATGAATGATTGATCAAATAAAAAATACGGATCGGAAGAAAAAGTAACTACGCTGTGTGGTATACAAGTTTAAATTGAGCTCCGACAAGAAATAGATAACGGTATTGAATTATATTTTTTTGAGCTATCTAAACAGAATTCATCACAAAATCTTCAAAAATGGCTTTTTAGGTCGCCCAGACACGAATATTAGGGAGGCGAGAACTGCGGGACTGGAAGTCTCAATTCAACTGCTGAATAATATTTAAATTAGCCAACTTGTTTTTTACTAGGGGGGGGATGGTAATCTGCCAATTTATTTTTATTTATGCACACATACAAACACACACATATTTATATATAAATATGTATATAAATCAACCTTTATGTATATATATATGTGATATATGTGTATATATATATACATATATATATATATATATATGTGTGTATATATATATATATATATATATATATATGATTAAGATTTAAGAGGCATAGGAAGAACTGGAGGTAGGAATGAAAGTGGGCGGGGAATTCGTAAAATCAGTTAGGTTTGCTGATGACCAAGCTTTAGTTTGTCAGTCAGCCAAGGGGCTGCAAGCATTGCTTAGTGAATTGGAAATTCAGTGCGACAGGTATGGGATGAGAATCAATATTAAGAAAACAAAGGTTATGCGATTTTCTAGAAAGAAAAATGTTAAGCTAAACATTAAAATAGGAGGGCAAAAACTAGAGCAGGTAGAACAGTTTACGTATCTCGGTAGTGTTTTGGACCAACAGGGTCAAAGTAGTAGGGACGTAAGGAGAAGAATTGCGCTAGGCAAAGAGGCTTTCACAAGGAGGAGGGAGTTGATGACGGGGACTTTGAGTAAGGATGTTAAGAAAAGACTCGTAAAAACTTTGATATGGAGCGTAGCTATGTACGGCGCGGAAACGTGGTCATTGAAGCAGGAGGATAGACGTAGATTGGAGGCTTTTGAAATGTGGGTGTGGAGAAGAATGGAGAAGGTGAAATGGACAGAGAAGAAAACAAACGAGGAAGTACTTGGTATGGTGGGCGAAGAGAGGGGTTTGTTGGGAGAAATCCTATGGAGGCAGGAAAAGTGGATGAAGGGGGTATTGACCGGCAGTGGGATGTTGAAGACTATAATAGAGGGGAGAATGTTAGGCAAACGAGGAAAGGGAAGGAACAGGATAGGGATGTTGAACGGGATGAAGGGAGGAAGAAAGTACTCAGAGATGAAGAGGGACCTGATATAGAGTAGGATGATGGATTTTGTGTTTTGTTGGGAGTAATAAAATGTTTGTTTGGTAGTTGTGTCCATCCAAAAACCTACCTTAACCGGTAGATTACCTTAAAAAATATATATATATATTTTTTTTTCGTAAAAGAAAAGTAAGGTCTCCTATTTTTTCATGAAAAAGCAAATTTATTCTTAACTTTGCGAACATCGTCGGAAAGGCTGAGCATTTAGCTTTTTTATAAATAGCCGCCTTGACGATCAATCACTTTTTGCATCCTTGCAACCAGCTATTTAATACTGGCGTTGTACCTTTCTCCCGCCGCTTCACGAAGCCAACTGACGACTGCTTCTTGCACTTCCTCGTCTTACTTGAATGTCTGTCCTCCAAGTTGTTTTTTGAGAGCGGAAAACAAATGGTAGTCCCTGGGGGCAACGTCCGGGCCGTAAGGAGGGTGTTCGATGATATCCCAGACGAATTCATTGATTAGGGTTGTCGTTTGATGTAACACATGTGGACGTGCATGTCATGATGCAAACACACTCCTTTGGTGAGACACCTTGTTGTAACCAAGGACCTCGGACACAATATTCTGCACGGAGAAGTAGTCACTCTCTTCATTAAGGCCTTTCTTTATCTCACGAGCGGTAATTCCCCGGTTATTGCGCACCATCTCGTCAGTTGGAGCCACCGTTGATTCCGGCAAACTCGGCCGCCCCGACCGCTGCTCATCGTGGACGTTTTCCCGGCCATCAAAAACTCCCTGCACCACTTCCGCACGTATTTGATCTCCATACACTTCTCACCTTACACTTTCACTAAATGGCGATGGATTTAGATCGGAGAAGCAGTCGTCAGTTGGCTTCACGACGCGGCGGGAGAAAGGTACGACGCCGGTACTAAAAAGCTGCTTACAAGGATGCAAAAAGTGATTGATCGTCAAGGTAACTATGTAGAAAAATAGTTAAATGCTCAAACTTTCCAACGATGTACGCAAAGTTGAGAATAAATTTGATTTTTCATTAAAAAAATAGAAGACCTTACTTTTCAAATCGTCCTCGTATCTATGTTTATCCATTTGTTCGCAATTAGGCGGGTTTTCGTGAATAATCTTGAAGCACTCACGACAGAAATAATAACAATTGGACGGCACAACAGAACACAAAGATATATACATAACAAACACGTAAAAGGATACACATTGTTAACAGGACACTGATAGTTTAAGCTTTCGGCCTTTCTCTTTTGGCATCTTCAGGTCTGGCTGAAAGTTTTCGGGCGGAAGGAATGTGAGGGCTGTGGAAGGTTGAAGCGCGGGGCATGGTGGAAAGAGGGGAAATCAAGCAGTAAGAATGTAGCAATTATTCTTCAATCCGAGAAATTAAATCGATCTGAATGCTCATTCAATTGCGGATTCACAAGTTCTCATCTCTATACTGATGGCAGGTTCGAGGAGGGATTAGAGTATGGGTGAATTCTTCTCGGGTCTTCCACCGGGCCAATGGCTCCATAGCTGCCGACGTTTCGATTCCCGACTCGGTCATCGTCATCAGGGCTGGGATTAGAGTATGTTTAGGGCGAAACAATGATCGAAGGAAAGGCTGTGGGATATTGCGTGTGAAGGAGCAAGAAGAGATGACAGTGAGGCAGAGTCACAAGAATATCGGTGATTTTTCATGTTTATGGACAAGGAAGTAATGAATTTGCGATGCTTTAAAAAAATGGTTGTACGATAGGAGATAGGTAACGTTTTTGGAGAGGCAATTAGCGCGGAAGCATGATGGGGAGGATTGAGGGGATGTGGAGAGAGGGAAGCATATCTGATAAAGGGTGTGTTTGAGATTAAGGGCGGTTGTAAGTCAAGGAACGACGGGGAAATTCGTCGAGGGGGTGCGCCAAACGGTTGGTGGATCTCAGAATGTACCTTAAATTTGCGGGTTAATTGTATGCGAGAGAGGACCACTGAGGAAGGAGAGGTGAGTTTGTTTCCTTGTCGTTTAAAATAGGGAGGATTCTTGGGAGAAAGGTTTTGAGTCTGTGGGATGCTAAGAAATAAGTGGTGCATTGGTTGAATTCTGCGTCAGGCATGGGTATTGTTTCACTGTGGTGTGTGGAGGTCGGGTGGGACGGCGGATTTTATTTTGTTGGATGTTTTTTGGGCAACCGCGTTTGTCGAGGGCGCGGTAGAAACTGTGAAGGTATTTGTTGAGGGAGGCTGTGGTGATACAAACCCGGTGTCCGCGGATTGAGAAATAGTTGGGAATCGAGCGTTTGGTACGATCAGTGTGGCAGCTGGCAAAATGAAGGTATTGCTGGTGGTTAGTAGGTTTTGTTATGCACAGAAGTGGTAAATTTGTGGTTGCGGAGTGAAATGTCTTTGTGAAAAAAGTTGATGGTGGAGTCTGAAATGGGATAAATGAATTTGACAGCGAAAGAAGGGACTGTCTCAGGGTACCCTCAGTTTTACCCAAGTTTTGTGATTTCTCGGGTACCAGATCTTCCTGGAAAACCATTAGCGGAACTGGGAAAGGAACTGACGCCCCTTGTTAACCTGCTAATGTGTGGACGTCAAACCTCGTTGGGCTTAGTACCCAGTGAGCTTAACCTCCACCAATCAAACTAATCTTTGGACTGTGTCTGTGTTTTTTATTTTTTTATTTTTCATAATTTCAATCAGACAGGGTTCTTTGATTATTTCCTTTAACGTAATTTTTAAATGCTAGCTAACGTAGAGATTAATTCTTTGAATAAAAATGTAGTAAGAGACACAACATGAACAGCATGAAAAAGGAATCATTATTTTCTGCCTAAGTGGAATGGGAAATCGACATTTTTTAACTGCCCCTGAGATGTAGTAGGCCTTGGGAATAAAATAAGAATCCTAGCAAAAATTATTTTCCCGCTCCACTACTGTAGATTTATTAAAAAAAACAAAATGTCTCCAAATTGTGTGTACTCAAAAATTACTTGTAAAATTTCATTATTGGCGTTTAAAATAATTTATTTATTCGTCCGTGTCAATTTCCAGTCTCCTCGAAATGCGCAGACGGTGGACAACGAGTAGGTGTCCAAACTCATTTTCGGTCCGATGGTCTTTACGTGTAGCCACAGGAGCGCATCCTTCGAGATGGGAATCACCGCGCAAAGCGTAGGAGAGCAAAAGAGGGGTCGGAGGGGAAGAGAGGAGGGTGCGAGGTAGACCTGCCAGTCGGTAACAGCCGAGTAACTTTCGTGGTAGCAAATAGCCATGGAGAAGTCCCTGGTGGCAACAGGAGCGTATTATTCGCGATAGGCCACACGTAAGGGAGTGGGGGGGGAATGGGGATTTGGACGAGAGTGTGTACGTGTGAACGCGAGTGTGCGTATGTACGAGTGTGAGTGTGTGTGTCTGTGAGATGGAGCGTAGAGCAGTTGTCGGACGAAAGAGCAAAATAGCAGCGGGGTAGTGAGAGAATTTTCAATGAGAGCTACACCTTTGCTCCTTACTCGCAGTGAATATACTTTTATGTGAAGAGTTTAAAAATGAAGCCTATTCAATTAAACTCATTCAAAAAGTAAATAGCGATAATGGAACAGTTAAATCTTTGAAATACACGATATTACTTTTCCAATGCACGATACATGCACGAGGGAAGGAAAACCATGATTTAGGCGATGGGTTATCTGAAACGACGTTTTAGCCACCTTCTCAGTAAAACCCTAATAACAGTCTGGGCCTAATAATTATAAACACACGGTAATGAAAGTCAATTATTGTCCGCGTAAAAGCGGCTCCGCTCACTTTTTTGGCAAATTTATATCTCATGAGTGTCAAAAGTTTTATTCTGCAACGGCTATTATCTCCAGCTAGGGATTCACGTGCTCATTTGTTTCGTCACAACGAGTAGGGAGATAGGAAGTGGGATAGGGGAGTGGGCGGAGAGGGATTTGGTGAGGAAATAGGCAAGTAGGGGGCTAGGGAATGAGTTGGGGGGGTGAGCGAGGGAGGGGTGGAGGGTAGGGCGAGGAAACGCGGGGGAGGGAGGCATCTATGGAGATTTGGGGGAAATTGGGCGAAGGCACGGGGATGGAGGGAAGGGAAGTAAATTCCAGGGTAAGGAAATAGGACTAGGGCGGCAGTAGGTGTGTTCAGTTGGGATGGTCGGGGGGGAGGGGGGAGCCGAGGGCGAGAGAAAGGTGTGTCGCGATTGGGGGAGTGCGCCGAGGGAGTTAGGTTGTGGGGGGAAGTGGGAATTGAGCGATAGGGGGGATCACGAGCTGGGAGCGAAGGAGGAGAGCGAGGAAATGACTCGGGGAGAGACAGAGGCAATGTGGGGCGGGGCGAGAGGACTCCGCGGCTGTTTTGCCCGAAGAGAATAAACCGACGACGTTGACTCTCTTCGTAGGCGACCGGGCTAAATAACGACATCAAAGGTCTTCTGTGTATCAAGGCGGCTGTCTGCGGGGCACATATCTGTTGATGACGCTTTTTGCTCACACTCGTTGTTGATCTGTTGCGGACTTTCGGCTACGACGGCGTGCAGCATCCAAACGAGAAGATGTTCATGACGTTGTTTCGGGAGAATCGTTTCCGCATATTACCGCATATCCCGACCTTCCCCACTCTTAAACACCCTGCAAAATCCCTTCTCCAGCTTTTCTATCCCATAGAAAGTGCGTAACTAAGCATTCGTAATGAATATCGCTTGTCGTATTTGATTCACGGTGTCCCTAATGGATAGCGAAGTTAAGGCGATGGGAATCAAAGCGACCGACGAAACACGCACAGAAATATCTTGCTCCTTGCTCGATTAATTTTTATGATAAAATATATTAATAGCCAAGGTTAGTATAAAAAGTGTCAGTAACAATTTATTCCTAACGATTGCGTGAAGCGCTGGATTCAGAGCGTTGATTAAGTGTGCGCATGATCGCAGATCGTATTGGAATTGATAAGGTGACAGCGCAAACCATTATCACTGAAAATTTGGCGATGAGAAAGATCTGCGCTAAACTCGCCGTGAAGGTCTTGAAGGATGACCCTGAGCAGAGTCGTGGGTCTGCTTCCGAAGCCCTTTTGCAACGAAATCGTGACGATTCCCCAACCTCCTTACAGTCCCGACTTGGCAACAGCAAATTTTTTTCCTATTCCCAAAAGGGAAATCCTCCCTCAAAAGACACCACCATGCCGCAACACAACCACCACTTAAGTGCCGTCAAAGAAGCTTGCATGCATACCCTTAAGTACCTCCCGCTATCTGCATACCAGGGTGGCTTTCCCATGACTCACAGGGAGCCTTTGAGTCGTGGAAAATCCGCCGGCAAAAGTGTGTCGACGCTCACGGGATGTACTTTGAATAATTTTGAGGTATTGTCGGAATATCTGAAATAAATCTATTTTTCCGATATTTTTTATACAAACCATGCTTTTGGGAGATTGGAACGGCTCTTCTGCTAGCACGCCTTAGTGTCGAGTCAATAATTTCTATGTGTCGTCGATACAGAAGAAATTACACCGAGAGAAAATGGTTTCTTATCACTCTTTTGTGTATTTACGGATTAGTATCAGGAAGAAAAATTGTATTCACGTCAAGGAAGGCGTCCATTACATTCCTGCATTGGTTCATCGCGACATTACTCCATGGGGAGCCTAAAAAAATTAAGAATGGGCCTAGAAAATTTTTACCGTTACACTTCAGTGCATCATTTTTGGCAGTTAAGCAAAACATAAATCCTCTCAACTGTATTTAAAATTCGGGGCTTTTTGAAAGGAGCACGATCGATTCAGGAAGAATATCGTCCGTAAAACTGCTCGCATAGGTCATGAATGTACGTATTATTTCCTTATTGAAGATGATTTGACAAAATATTTGCAACTACGTGCTTTCTGACACACAGAGTTATGTTTCCAAGACATCCACTTTTACATATCTTAAGCTAATATTCCTCAAAATAGGACCCTTGTGAGTCGATACACTTGTTCCAGCGGCGTTCCCATTCCTGGAACGCTCCCGCGAAGGCATCATCGGGAACCTCTCGAAGACTCGTCGTCGACCTCTTCTCTGCCCTCCACGAACATCTTGTGCCACCGAAAGGTCATGTTTCTGGACATGGCTGACTCCCCGTAAGCCTGGTTAATCATACCGACAGTTTCGGTAGACGATTTCCCAAGCTCTACCGCAAATTTGATGGAATAACGCTGCTCCAAAAACTTCGGCATCGCGTTCCGTGACGTGGGTCGAGCGTGGAGGTTCGCGTTAACAGAGCTCCTCACTACACCACAGCTCAGAGCCGACTGCCTTTTTCAGCGTCGCTTGCCAACATACCCCCCTCCAATCGCAGCCCGTCAGAGCGGTGCTGGGCGCGCCTGGGGCGGCGCGCCCAGCCCAGGAGTCAGTACACTTATTTTCCGGACGAACCCTGTAGCATCCGTGAGTGCATTAGAAAATCTTTTAGGAGGACAAAACTTAGAGCAGGTGAAACACTGTATCTGCCTTGAAAATCTTTGGTCCACGACTTTCAAAGTAGTAGGGATATTAGCTGAAGCATTTACGTCAGGAAAAGTAGCTTTCACCAGGAGGAAGGAGTTGGTGGCAGGGACGTTGAGTAAGGGTACACATAAAAGATTAGTGAAAACTTTTATATAGAGGTTAGTTTTTTACGGCGTGGAATTATGGTTGTTGAAGCAGAATGATATGCATAGACCGGAGTCTTTTGAGATGCCGGGGCAAAATAATTATATGCTACTCATGAATCATTTTTCGCGGAGAACTTCAAACTACCGACTCCTCTACGCAAACACTGAAATATCATAAAATAAATAATATCAATATTAAAATAGCGTCGCCTGAGAAATATGTTTACTGCAACACTATTCCCTTGCCTCTCTTTACAAAACACAACCTGATATCCAAAATTGCAGTAAGCCCCTCTTCGACTCAGAATATTTCCTTAGTCCCTTCATTCCGCCCAACATGCCTATCCTTTACCTGCCCCGTCCTCGTTTCCCTAACATTCTCCCCTCTATCATTCTCTCTAATATCACACAGTCAACTAATATGTTCTGTAACCATATTTTCTGCCTCTTTTACATTTTCCAAACAATCCTCTCTCCTACCACTCCATGCAAAGCTCTCTCGTTTGTTTTCATTTCCACTTCACCCTTTCCGTCCTTCTTCACACCCATATGCATGTGTCTTTGTGTGTGTGCGTATGTGTGTATGCTTTTATGTTTCGCATATAGTTTATGTAACTATCCTCGAGACTCATCGCTCAACGGTTTATCCCCCAATGCGTGATTACTGAATAATATTTTCACAATGGCAAATGGTAAATTAATCGTACAAAAGAAATTCTGTTCATTAAAGACGATAGCACCACATTTCCTGGATCAATGAGCTCAGAGTAATAGCTTTTCGGATGGAACCGAGGGCTGAAAATTAGGACCGCTCGAGGACTGTGTGACTGATTGGAATTTTTTTTCTTCAAATTTTCATTTCACCAAAAACAAAATGTCGTTTCTTCGGAGGAGACCGACTGGGAAAAATTTTCCCTTCCTTCGCGAATGACACACATCAATCGATAAGAGTATGTTGCATACTAATGCAGGATGCTTTGCAGTTTTGACGAGTTATGAGCGAAAAGATGGCAAATTAGAATTTTTTTTAGGATCTGAATGCACCCATCTTCCATTTTTACGGTCTTCGTAACGCGACGTGAAATTCTGACGTTGAACGATTCGGCCCGTATATAGCTAAGGGGAAATGAGAGGGAAGACATTCAACTCTGAATCTTTGAGTTGGTAGGAAGGATGTTTTTAGTCCGTTGATTTTCACGAAAGGAATGTAAATTATCACTGAATGCCCCGGCATCGTAAAAGACAGCTACCTAAAAGTCCAAAGTTTGGACTGGAGAATTGACGTTCCTAATAAAGGTATGGCAGGGAAGCTCCATTTTTGTAAATTTTTCCCGAGGAGATGACTCCAGGTGAGTTCCAAAGCTCTTCGTGTCTTATTGTTTGTGTGCGAACGCAGAAACTTGCTCCTGCATTGTCTTGAGAAGCCGTCGCAGCCCTTTTATCATTTTAGGACTTTAAACTTCTTCTAATGGCTCAGAGTGAAGCTATGACCGGAAGAAAATATATATTTGTCATTGAAAATCCAACCGGAGGAAAGAAAATTTTAGCTGCATTTTTCCAAGGCAATAAATACCCTCGCCTAAAGATATTGTTGAAAAGACTAGGTCATAATAGATGAGAGGATTAGTCTATGGATGAATCATTAATTTCCAAAATAAATGTTCCCCTCTCTAAAATTTGCATCGGATTCATAACCATAGCAGTTGGACTTTTCGTGACAATTGAATGGCGGGGATCGAGATGGTGCGGGGGCTAGCGCACTGGCTTCCCACCCGGCCCGGGTTCAAATCCCGGCGGTGTTGAATATTTTTCAGAGGTATCTCGATCCCTACTTGAGGTGCTTTGTGGAGGGCACTTTGAGCGAGTACGCCGTCCGTCGGATGGGATGTTAAACTGCGGACCCCTTGGCGCCTTTCGTAAAGAGTAGGCTAATGCCGACGCCGGGTTTCTCTCCACCCTTCATCCTTTCCTATCCATCCCCTATGGCGCAAATGACCTCAGCTGTCGGTCGCCTCCCCTCAAAACTACTACTACTACTTGAATGGCATGAAACAAAAGGAAAATTGATACTGCGGAAAACAGCAATGCATTGCTTATTAAGGAATTGGTAATCATATATATCGTTGAACCTTACCGCGTCCCGTATGTATAGAAATGTGGCACTACTCATTCTTGAGGAAGTATTTGTTGGAGACAGAAATGTTTGAGTATCACCCATCATGTCTCTCCTTGCCAACCGTTTGAATGAGTGCGTAATTTTCCTGCGGATATATTTCAATGCATTTACATTTTGGGCAAACATTTCACCGATTTTCTTAATACTCAGTGCCTCTCACGTATTCAATTCCCTTATATCCTGGCACCGGCATCTGCGACCAAACACTCCTCTTCCTGTTCCTTCAGGTCCGTTTCTCCCTTGAGAAAGGTGACAGCAGCGCCACCGAAAATTCGGAATACGTGTGAGTTTCTTTTTTGTCCGTTTCTCTGTTTTTGCTCGCTAGTGCTATGATGGTATACACTATTATTCACATCCGTGAGACTTTCACATAATTTATATATACAGGGTTCGTCCGGAAAATAAGTGTACTGATTTTTTCCCGCCGCTCCAGGCGCGCCCAGCACCGCTCTGACGGGCTGCGATTGGAGGGGGGTATGTTGGCAAGAGACGCTGAAAAAGACAGTCGGCTCTGAGCTGTGGTGTAGTGAGGAGCTCTGTTAACGCGAACCTCCACGCTCGACCCACGTCACGGAACGCGATGCCGAAGTTTTTGGAGCAGCGTTATTCCATCAAATTTGCGGTAGAGCTTGGGAAATCGTCTACCGAAACTGTCGGTATGATTAACCAGGCTTACGGGGAGTCAGCCATGTCCAGAAACATGATCTTTCGGTGGCACAAGATGTTCGTGGAGGGCAGAGAAGAGGTCGACGACGAACCACGGCCTGGACGCCCATCAACGACACTCACCGACGAAAATGTGCGAAAAGTTCGCGATGTACTGAACTCTGATCGTCGTCTTAGTGTTCGGATGATAGCAGAGCAGTGTAATGTGCCAAAAACAATAGTGCACGAGATTATTAGGGAGCAATTACAGATGCGAAAAATTTGTGCAAAGTTGGTGCCGAAAGTGGTCAGTGATGATCAAAGACTCAATCGTTTGGAAATCGCGACACAACTTGCGGATCACTGCAAAAATGATCCACATTTTTTAGAGAACGTTGTTTCGGGTGACGAGACGTGGATCTTTGAGTACGACCCGGAGTCGAAGAGACAAAGTGCGGAGTGGCACACCCCATCATCACCCCGTCAAAAGAAAGCTCGCATGAGCAAATCTCGGATCAAGGCGATGCTCATTGTCTTTTTTGACAAAAGGGGAGTCGTCCACTACGAATTTGTACCTGAACGACAAACTGTAAATGCTGCATTTTACGTCCAAGTGCTCGACAGGCTTCGAAAACGAGTCGCCCGCGTCCGGCCAGCGAAAATCCAAAGAAACCACAATTTTTTAAAAAAAGGTGGTGTTTAAAAACGTGGAATTTACATGACCTTATATCTCACAGTAAAAATAATCTATTTATGTATTTTGATGACTCCTTTTTATCCTAAACATAAAGCAAAATTTATATTTTGCCAATAAATTTTTGTGTGAAATATAAATGTTAAATTTTTACTTTTTAAAATTTTAAAATGACTTAGTATTATTTCTGCGCATTTAAAAAATAATATAAACCTCACAATGAAAATGGCATAATTTGACATTTTTGGATGAGTGCTTAACCATTTAACTGAGAAAAACTTTTTGTGCAAATACACTCAATAGTCACAAGAGTGGCGATGGCATACGCAACTTAGAAACACAAAAATGGCCCTCACAGTTTTGTTATTTTGAATGTATAAAATGATAAACACATTATCGATATATATCGATTGTCATTTTGGTAGATGATGTTAGAGTCAACCCAGTACTAAGTCCAATGACGCCTAAAATTCACACAACAGGGTACGGGGGCCAGTTCCTTTCCCTGTACCGGCTGTGGTTGCCAGGAAGATCTGGAACCTGAGAAATTACAGCCATGGTTAAGCTGACAGTGCCCAGAGGCGTACTCGGACTGGGACCCTCCGATCAGTAGCCCAACACTCTACCCCTAGACTACCGCGTCTTCGTGTATATATATGTATGTAAATATTTGAAGGAAAGTCTTACGGATATGAATGATAATTTAAATAGAGAAGCGAGATAGAGCTAGCGAACAAAAATACAGAGAAACATATACAAATGAAACTCATACCTCTTCCGAATTTTCTGTGGCCAAACCACCTTCCTCTGGGGAAAGAAGAACTGAGAAGGTATCAAGAGAAGAGGACCAGGAAGCTGGGTGGAAGGGGAAGCCGGGGTAAGATTTGTGAAGGGAAGAGTTGAGATTAGAAAGTTTGGAAGTGCGGTATTAATATGGTTTTGGGAGCGGTGGGAGGGTGAAAATATCCGGAGATTGGGTGAAATAAGTGTCTGATATAGATCCCTGGCTCATTCAAGAAACCGAGGAACCAGATATAGGCCTGTTCTATTGTTTTCAGTTTGACTGGATAGTGGGAGGGATACTAGAATGGAGACACTATAGCATTTATCAAAGAGAGCGATAAAATTGAAGGCGTGCTTTGGAATTGGAAGCATCCCAATCAGGGAAGGATTCTTGCATGAGACACGGTTGTTGATGATCCTAATATTTAAGGTTGTGGTACACTGAGGAACAAAGAAGAAATGGTACATTTGGCACCTCAGAAGGTAAAACACATTACTGGAGATGAACGGGGATTAAGGAATTTTTGGGAGGGATTTAAAAAGCAGGTGGGAGAGGGATGGGATTCGGTTTTTGAAAATAGGGAATGTTTTGCATCTTTATTAATCACAGGGCCTGAAAGTGGCTTTGGAATTGGTCGGTGATTTAATGAGTGGATTGGTTGATTTGAGAGAATCTGATAATTTAGCATGTCGTTTGAAAGTAAATTAGTGGCATTTGGAAAAAAAATGTTTGGTGTCGGAGTTGTGGTTCTTGAGGATAGGGTTGAGGTTTTTATAGGATGGTTTGAGAGAGACTATGACAGGAAAGTAGGTGGTGAAAATTTAAAGAGAGTGGATTTCTGCGGTGGCGGAAGACTTGGGAGTGTAAGCATGTCATCGGCTTCTTTTTTTTAGGTTTACAGGATAACCTCGTAGGAGGGGGGAATAGTGTAGGTTTGAGAAGAATTTATTCAGAGAGTCGGTATGATTACAGATTCTGTTTTCTCGCATAGAAAGGGGAACAGAAATGGAGCGTTTGGTGTAATACGGGTGACAACTGTAATAGTGTAAGTATTGTTGCTTGCTGGCCGGTTTGATACGTATAGGAGTGTGGAATATTTTGTCTATTAATGTTATATTTACATCTAGGAAGGTGATTTGGGAGGAGATAGAGGTGAAGGAAATAGATGTTGAAACATTGAGGTCGGAAATTAAGATTTTCAGGGATTTAGTACAATGATGCCAGAGAAGGAAAATATCATCAATATATCTGACCCACGATAGAGGTTTCAGGGGTTGTTTAAACAGTCATTCTCTGCAAGACCAAGAAAGAGGTTTGCATAGGAAGGGCTAAACATGCTACTCATGGCACAACCCTTGATCTGCAAGCAGAATTTATTGTGAAAGGAGGATGAACTACGGAAGAGGATGAAATTAGAAAGGCCTGAGGAGAAATTTAGTGCCGGGTATGTACGGCTTTGGGTGTTGGGAGAGGTAGTATGAGAGAGCGGAGAGACCTACTGAGTGGGGAAAGGATAAGAGATGTGGCATCAATGGTGGTCATGGTAATACCGGTATCTGGAAGGATGGAGATTGATTTTAGCCCTTCCAGGAAATGGTATGAATATTGAATGAATGGCGGTAGAGAGTGGACTATTGGCTGAAGGTAGCGGTCTACAAATGCCGAGATTCTTTCCATCGGAGATTTATGCGAGGATAAAATCGGGCGCCCGGTTTTGTCAGGTTTATATTTCTTAGGGGGATATAGAAATGAGGGGTGCGTGTGTGGGGAAGGGAAAGAAAGGTCATGTCTTGGTCTTTAGGTGATAGATCTTCATTTGGCCATGTGGAAACAGACATTATATGAGCTTTCCAAACTAAGCAAAATCTTCCACTTCAGAAATATATACTCTCTCATCGCCGTCAACGAAGAGTGATGGTATTTTTATGAGTAGTTTGGCATTGTATTGATATTATGAGACTATTGAATGTCTGTGGTACTTTTTTTTGTCAAAAGTCCATTATTGGACAATATGAAATATATTAATATTGCCCAAAAAACTCAATACCTAATAACAGAATATTAATGACTCTCAAAATATCACTAGATAACATTTCTAAGGAACGTGCATGGAAATATAAAACAGTATAATATCCTTTTGAAATGCCATGGAGTAAATCATACAAAAATAATTTTTCAATATTTAGCCAATGCGCCGAAAAGTAGAGCGCACCAAATTCCACGATGATACATAATAGGTAGTACGGGATAGGCATTACATTTGAAAAAATTTAATTTCTTTGGCAGGGAAATGGGAACCCCGTTAGTCGCTTCGATTGCCTATCCCTTGACATTTAGACCTCACGAACGACCGACTGCTTTGATATCACATCGGTTGAAAAGCAACAGATTAAACTCGGTCGGCATTGCAAAGGTTTCCTGGAGGGTCAAATTGGCTACCAATCATTAACTACAGAGAGAAGGAGAGAGAGGGGGGGGAGGAGGGAGAGGTTGACGAGAGAGACGGAGAGGAGAAAGAAGGGGAGTGAGAGAGGGAGTGGCAGAGAGAGGAAGAAGGGAGAGCGGGAGAGAAATGGAGGGAAGATAGGAGGAGAGAGAGGGAGGGAGAGAGAAGGGAAGAGAGAGGGCTATAGAGAGTGTGGGTCGGAAAGTGGGATGGAGGGGGGGAAAGAAAGGGGAGAAGTGAAGGAGAGGGGTGGAAGGAGGGAGTCGGGAAGAGAGAGAGGATGATTGAAAAGAGGAGGGAGAGGGACTAAAGAGGGAGATGGGAAAGAGAGGAAAGGAGAAGAGGAAGATAGTGTTATAGGGAAGAGAGAGGGGGATTGCGGAGGGAGATGGGATAGGGAAGAAGGAGAGGTAGAGAGCGTTAGAGGGAAGAGAGAGAAAGGAATCAAGGGGATGAAGGGAGGGAGAGAAAGAAAGAAGGGAAATAGGAGAGATAGAGACTGAGATCGGGAGAATGGGAGAGAGAGAGAAATCAGAGAGAATGAGTGAGAGAGTTAACCTGCGTAACATAGGTTTACGGCAATATGTTTCTTGTTTCTCAAAGGAGGATGGCCTTGCTATTGACACAGGAGCTCCAAAAGCAAACGGAAAGGATTTAAAGATGATTTACTATCAATGCGAGATATTTACGAGTGAATAAGTGACGGGGAATAAGGCATGCTAACAAGATAATTTATGAGATGGGCACGACATCGCGTTCTATTAGATCTCTGATGAGGGAAAACGTTATGCTCACGGGCAGGAAACGAACGAGTTTCAAAATGACTTGTGGAGCTTCTTTACTTCATTGGCTCTTTCCTATCGTAACCAGCAGGCATATTTCGAGGAGATTTTAAGGACAAATGGATTTGTCTGGCGCAGTAAAATCAACGGGACGACGGAATAGTTGGACAGTTATAACATTTCGAGCTCTTGTCCGGTAATGTTTCGTTTATACGATTATAATGCCCTTCGTCTTCTTTCCATCTTCGCTTTTAAAGCGAAGGGTGTTTTGAATTCTGAAAACGCACCGTGGAATCTTTTTCAAAAACCTGAAGAAAGGAGGTAAACAAATTAACGTCCATACAAGTTGGTTCGAATATCAAGCAGCTTTACTCTCTAACTTGCCAATTTTCAGAATTAAGCCATGGCTTTTCAGAATTTGTCTTCGATTTATCTGCCCCCCACCAAGTATTCTTCTGCTTTTCTTCCAAAAGTTGAAATGAGGAATTTTTTTGCGCTACCAATTGAAAAGACGGGTAAAGGTACTCTGCTAATTCCATTTTCAATGCATCTTCGTTTGTAATGCCAGAAGTGTTACGAGTTATTTTAGATTTATTCTAACTTTTTATTTTTTCCATAACTGTATCGAAGGCATCGAAGTCACAAGCATGCACCTGGATCAAGTTACCTTTCGCGCTGTTTAACGTTTTATTATGCGTTTGCAAAGATTCATGCCGCGTTTCAGTATTTGAAGATTAACATAAGAATATGCCAAAAATATTATGATTAGATCAAAATTATTGTTTCACTGGATAACACTTAACACATTAACGATACTGGGGTAAACCCCTCATCTCCAAAATTTGAGCTCAATTTGGATGAATGATAAACTCGACCATTACGTCAATAGGCAAATTCCAATCAAGGCAATTTGAACACCACATGCTCGTGGCTGAAGAAAAAGACACTGGAATGAATCTCGATGACACCTTATTCGCTAATTTTATATCCAAAGTAGTAGGATCATTGAGCTTTAAGACCTTCTACGTGTAAGCTCAAAATGCATTCATCCGAATCCTAAATGAATTCATAGAATAACGGGATAAAAGAACATATGTAACATCAACAACTTATTTTGAAACGGAAACATGTAACTTAATTCCCTTCGACGCCCGATTTCGCATCTTAAGTGGTGAAAGTGAAGATAGAGGCATTGAAAACCCAGTCGGGGATGGGAATGGTAGGGGAAGGGAAAGATCTTCGAATAATAGCATTTAAAATTGGCTCCGTTAAAGATTTTCCTTTTCTTTTTTAATGCTTCCTAATAGTAAGTGTTCCCGAAATTTTGTTAACATTGGTAACTTACTTTTCTAATTTTATGATAGTATTTGAACCCAAAAATATTCGTTAAGCATTGAGTAAAAATTTGTGCCTCTTGTTTTTACATCGGCAATCTAACAACCAATCTTTCTTTTTGGTGATATCCAATACGTGATAACGTATTACCGCCAATTTTTCATCAACATAATTTTTAATGGATCTAGCACGCAAGATCCCATGTATCTACCCATGTCCCCCACCGAGCTTCGAGGGGTTGAGGGGTTACGGCGGCAGCTTGGCGTGGCGAGGGCCCGCGTGGGACGCGAGGGGGGTTGCGGGACGCGTAACGCTACACTGGAAGTGCCCGAGTGGCCAATGGCCGACCACGGAGTTTACCGAATGAGGCGTGTGAGTTTCAGGCCATACTCGATGGTGCGTTACCGTGATGACAATAAAGAAGTAATTCGTGATTTATCAGAGTAATAATTAGCATAATCAACCCGAAGGGTCCTGGGAGTGGAACTCAGCCTCGCACTAAGTCCTTGAGCCAGTGAAATTCGCTATAGTGGCGCCTGGGGTCCTTTCCCTGAAAGATTTAGTTCGCACAGTCAGGGTATGGAATCGGATGTCCAGAGGTGTAGCGGCAGTATTTATGGGAGGCAACCGACAGCTCAGGTCATTGGCGCCGTTAGGGCGTGACAGGACAGGATGAAAGGTGGAGAGAAACCCGGCGTCGGCATTAGCCGGCTTGAAACGAAAGGCTCCAAGGGGTCCGCAGATTAACGTCCCATCCGACAGACAGCGTACTCACTCAAAGTGCCCTCCAAACAGCACCTCAAGTAGGGATCGGGACACCACTGAAAAATATCTGTCGTCGCCGGGATTCGAACCAAGGCCCTCAGGGTGGGAAGTAAGCACGTTAGCGATCGCACCAGCCTGATCCCCGGCGTCTCCCGGAATCGAATTTGCCTTCCAGATAGCAACCCAGCCCTCTATCCACTGCACTACCACATAGCCGTTTTCACGATAACATAATAATGTTTCTGATTAAACTAGTTTTAATTCACGAAATCATTTTCAGGGGAAAAAAGACGGATAATTAGATTTATCATCAAAAATGCTTCGAAGGAAAAAATCAAGTTTCGGCGTACTACTGCTAATTATATTTGAATTTATTTTCCAATTTCATCAACTGAAACGAGCAATTGGGAAAAAGTGGCAAATAATTAGGCGGGAATGAATATTTAGAACATATTGAAATACCAAAATACGCTGCGGTTAATGTATGGATAAGCCCTGCTACGGAAAATCAGCATTCTACTTTAACCACGGAGAGCTTTCGTGGTATCTAATTACGGCAGCTCAAGTTAGATGACCGGAAAATTATTACGTGAGCAATAGTGATGTGACCGTGATATCGAGAATGACGAAAAATAAATTAATGAGGAACAAGCCCAGGAAAATAACGCCTAGATTATAAACTTCTTCCATTAATTATAAACTAGGATATTCATTTATTAACAAGCCTGAAAAGCAAGTATTGAATATCAAATGATGTTAATTGGTATGATACTGGTCGGCCTCGATGCCTGGTCGGTTGGGGAAGTGAAAACGCCTCATTACTAAAGCGCACCAAAAATATTTTTCGGCTAAATGCCCACCAATCAAAGGGAGTTCTTAAATGAAATGTCAAAGGATTCAGGGGTAATAGAAAAATTCCTTCATTAAAATAGTTCTTTATTAAAAGTTATCAGGTAAAAATTTGATCACTTCAAGTCCTATCAATTCAAAAGGTCGCGTGTAAAGTAGATGCGTCAATTTATACCTTCGCATGAGCAAACATTGAGTTAAGATTAAAATGCCAATTTGAATATAAATTAAAGATGGAACATTTCGAAAAAGCAAGTTTCGAACACCCATGGGAAGTCTCTTCGCACCATAGTTATTTCCCTCATTTCGAACGTACTTAGTGCCAAGAATAATCAAGTACAGCGTCCAATATTTCAGGGAAGCTGCAATGGTCGGTAAATTTTCAAAAAGGTTAGTTGCTTTCCTTACCGTCGAAAAATTTGCTTGGGAACCTATTATTCACTAGCCACGTAGTTTCACGAAGGGGAACCAGTCAAATTTTTAGGGCTAAATATTGCGACATCGGGACTCTTCCTTAAACGCGCCTATGGAGACATAATCGAACCCTCTGCTTCTTGAGACGTTAATACCTCTGAACACTAAACAGGTAAAATCAACTGTTAGATGAACAAATTATGTGTGGTCATACGGTGACATTGGTAACGAGGCGTGAATGCAAGCCGACTTATACCTTGGATAGAATTCCTGCATCCAAGTAGATTCAAATCTGAAATTTTCGATGCTTCCGGAAAATCTCGTGTCCATAATTCAATCTAGCACGCGTAGCGAATTCATTTAGTCATGGGTTTTTTCAAATGGAAATGGTAAAATTCGATCCATATCCATATTAAAAACTTTTGCTGAAAAATAATGCAGGTCCGTTCCTAATCGGCCCAGAAATCATGCCTACTTCTTGCGATGCGATTTAAATGCAATGTGCTCCATTAAAAAAAATCTACCCATAACATTCGGACACTCTGACAAAAGAAATATGCCCACAAGTCTCGAAATCGGATTGTTTATATCAATTTCACTATTTCTGCTTTTTTTAAAGAGGAGAATCAACTACATCGATTCCGGAAGCCGCCGAAAGGGCGTGTGAAAAAGGGTGTTCAGGCAACAGTCATACTTCCACAAATATAAGTTCATGCTTGCATTAGAATATATGTTTGTTCTTTTACACAAACACTCGTATACATATACATATGTATGCTCATACACGTACACATCATGCAATATGGGTGCTTGACTAAAAAAATGAAATTTTTGTCTTTAAATAAATATACGAGTGTATAAAAATCATTCCTAAATCATTAGAGAGTAGACTGGAATTTGCCGGTGATCTTATTTTTCCATAAGCTACTATGCCGTCTGAAAACAATATAGGATTGCTCCTGACGTGGGAATTTTGTTTGTAATAAACCAGTACAAGGTTTTAATTCTGGTATACATGGTAAAGAGAACGGGGACCATAACAAAACCTGTGGCACTCCTGATATTAGGTCTGTTTTTTAATTAACTCAACCCGTCTATGGCTGCCTCCTGTTTAAGATTAGACCATAAATGCCTGCATTTGGTTAGTCACTCTATCATTAATAGCACGATATCATAGCGAACGTATCGTGACGGGAATTGTCGAATGATTTCTAGAAATCTAAAATTACAGCATCCACTTCTGAATTTCCTACACCCTTCAGGATATCGTGAATAATATGACCAAGTTGTTTTGCATGACCTTTTTTTCCTAAAAGCATGCTGGTTAAGGCTGAGTATGTTCATACTGTCAACAAAGGACAGTATATAGATAACAATGACATGCCCTAAGATATTGCAGGATAACTATCCTAAAAAATTGGTTAATTAATTACCGGAAGCTCCCATATCACTGATTTTGTTGAGGGTGGTTATGTGAGTTTGCTTCCAGTCGCGAGGCACTGAACTTTCTTCTATCGATCCGTAAAAACTTTTTTTTTTAAATAATGTGCACTATCTCCGACAAGTTATTTTAATATTCTAGCGGGGATTCCTTCAACACCTGGAGATTTTTTGTTTTGTTTTTATTTCAAAGCTGTTTTCTTTTCTTTTCTTTGGTTAGACTATAATAAATCATTCGTGAGCTCTAAAGATATGTATGCGACTGACTTCATTAAGTGCCCCACTATTTTTGCTGTAAACCACTGAAAGATACTACTGGAGATATTGGACTTTTTTATTCTGTCTGACACAATTTTTTGCCTTTAAATGATATACTATTGGACGCTTCCCTTATATTTCCCTGACGCAATACCAAAATGATTTAAGGTTAATATCTGTATTATTCGCATTACATCTCACTCTTAAAGGTCTGTTAGGCTCTGTGAATTGTATTTTTCCTTTTCCTTAGTAGATGCTTTACCAACGGAATTTATGGAATATTTTTCGTTGCGGTAGATAGGTTTCCGGGGCTTTCGTCTGTACAAAAGAGAAGTTATCAACTGCAAAAAAAAACTAAGCTTACGCCAACATTTTTCTGCCTGGAACAGTTATTGAGAATAAGCAGAGGAATATACGTGAATGCTCGTGAATATGTCGTGACTACTTTTTTCAACTCGGGATACAATGCAGCAGGCTCATTACCAAAGGTAGCAAGTCGGCGAATGCGTTTCCATGGCCTTCCGGGCCTAAGTTACTCATTTATTCAACAGATTCAGGCGAGACGTAGTGGAAGTTCGTCATTATGAGAAACACAAAATTTGCACTCTTCCACAGATTTATCTGTAACTTACAACGCGTTTCAATTCATCTAACCCACTCCAGGTGCAAGACACTTTTTCTCTCCACAAATTACCGAAAAAAGACAACGTTCGGCCGTGGAAAAGTCCAATTTTTCATCAATTCCCTTGACGCTGCTCCCTTTTACGAGAGGCATAGTGAAAAAGTTCTCATTTTAAATTATTTTTGGCAATTTATTCCCCATTCACAAATGTATTTAGAATTAATCTAGCCTTCTATGCTGTTTACGCTTTTCCTCGCGACAATCATACATTGTTCAATGCATGCTCTTTGTTACTCAGGTTCATGATACGAGTATTCCTCATTGCTTTCAGACTTCTCCACCACGTTCACCATAAATGACTCACTAGGGTCAAACCCTCCTTCTTCAACGCCTCCTCTCTCATTTCCATTTGGATTAGCTTTTGGAAAAAGGACAACACACCTATTTTCATACTTATCTATTATTATTCATTCTCTAAACAAGATCGAAAAAGGGTGACACACCTCCTTCCATACTTGTCCACTAACGGTACATGGAGGCCATATTATTTCATTCCCTTCAATCATTACCATTCACAATTCTCATGTTCCATGAAACCAATGTATTCAGTCGAAATTTTAGAGAAACCTGAAATACCCAGGTTTTGCACCCATCCAAAAATTCAATTCACTCATTCATTTTTTTTACATGATACATTAACTCTCAATACCCTTCTGTCGGCAGTCCCACATATACGTTCTTTGTGTCAATTTGGCAACATACAAAAAAGTATGCAGTGGTTCCATTATTTTGCTGTTTAGACTCACTCTGCAATTATTCTTCCGATTAAATTTATATAATACAAATGCGACTCTAAGATTACTCAACTACTTTCACCTTGGATCCTTTTACTCTACATTTCATATTTCCTTTTGATTCACCGAAGCGATTCAGACTCTTGACCAGTATCGCTGAATTGCCGGGATTCAAAAGACCTGGTACATTTAACATTGATAGATATATTTCAAGAGTCACCCAGTCTCATTTAATCTTATATTTTCCTTAATCACTATTGCAATTTAACGGTATTCTGCAGACCACACATACATGTGTGGTTTACAGAATACCGTAAAACTGCATGAAACTCCTTAGCTACTGCTCAACGACGTAATCCTTCCATAAACCATAAATCCACACTTCACCCGGTATACTCAAAAGAAGTATTTCTTCATAATTCTTATATTAAATTACTCCTCTTCCCTTAACATAAAAGGTACGATTATTGCATACTCTAATTTCAGGCACAACTGAAATTTTCAATTAAGTTAAATAATTTTCACCGAGGAGTTATATGGAACTAGAAAAAAGAGACGTTTCAGGCCTGATATGGTGGAACATAATTTTAATATGGAACAAGGTACCGCTATAAAATATATAACTAAATATACCATCATGCCAGAAGTTTTTCCAAACTCAAGAAACAATCTTCCTGCTGTCACAACTCATTTTCACATTCGCCAACAACCCTGAGTTCACCGCCTCCAAACAATGAATTTGGCTATCATTCGTACCTACTCCACACTGTTATTATGCAGTTCGCCAATATACTTCCACCGAAAGATTCTAGCTCCCCGCCCATTGCCGGAAGTTTAAACAATCGTATTGTATTCATTCCTTTATCATTCCCTTATTTTTTTATCTTCTGCCTATTTCCAAAAAGCTCCATATTTAAGTAAAAACATTGCGCATTTTGTTGGTTTCGGCATTCATGTTATTTCGTTTCGTTCTTGGACAGCAATTTTGCTTTCAATATTTTTTAGACACAAAATATCAAACTATTTATCCAGAGTTTCCTCACCTTTGGTTTAAACCACAAAATTATTTATGCTTTTAAAGTTTCAACGCATTATTTCTTTTACTTATTCATTCTCTACGGTAATATGCTGGTGAGTTTTGGCATATTTTCGCCAGCATGCCACAAGGGAAACCAAAGACAAAGCCTTATCCAACCATTGTGAACAAGATAGACCGTATCAACAAAGGACCTTCCATCTGGAGAACATTTGTTGATACCTTCGCCCGTGTCTCACTGCTGAGAGGTCTGCAATGCACTGACAGACCATGGAGCCGTGATCAATTAAGTAAGAAAATGGCAAAGCAACAAACCGCTAAGTCCCACGACATTAACTGCACGCTGTAATTAGGAAGACGCGAGGTGCGCATAGCACTCCAACTTTTAAGGCATGAGGTCTAACCTTTTTTATCATTTTTCCTTTTGGGACTATTAATTTCGCCCACAAATGAATTGGCAAATTCAGTATAGGTCAAGTGAAATTCACCATGGGTTTGTGTTGCTGGGTCTATAATCCGTCATTGATGCACATTTACGAGTCAAAGGATTCATCAAAATCCCCCGGAGACATGTTTCCTAAAAAAATTACACCACTCCCTACTAATTATCTTGAACGTTAAAAGTGTAAATATATGACGATGCAACTCATTTGGTCGGTGTGGCTACCGGAAGAATGTTGTCTGAAACTCCTTCAAATGAAAATTACATTCGACTTGACGATAGCAAGATTATTAATATTTTTCAAGTAATAGTTATTACATGAAATGATGTGGATAATTGGCTAAGAAAACTGACAACACTTTCCCGATTTAACATCGTAGTTTTTAATTAGATTAATAAGATCAAAATAAAGGTCCTCTTTCGTCGTATGGTTATCAAAATTAATCCTGGAAAATACTACGATTCAACGTAACGTATTCTTTTACGTGAGAGTATACAAAAAGAAATAATGAAGAAGATAGGAAGTGTGTACTTAGGAATCGAGTTTGGATTTAGACAGCGGATATGTACGTGTGATTTCATATCGATAATGAGGTGGCCAGTGGAAGGGAAGATACAAGTATAACCAGAAGTTATTTGTATGCTTCAGGGATTTTAAGGCGTTCGGCAGAGTGAACTGGGCATAATTAACGAACATTTTTAAAAAAGATAAGAGTATACTGGAGGGATAAACAACTTATCAGAAACCTGTAGAGGACTGTACAGGTGTATATGGGGAAAGCAGAGTTAGAATAGGCAGGGCTAGTCACGGGAGTAAGACAGAGATGCCTATTATCTCCTTTCTTCAAAACATGCGGATGATTTGACAAGACCGGCTTGAGAAAGTCTTAGAGATTGGAGTGAAAGCAGGTAAGGTACTCTTCCAATTAGACAGATTTACGGATACTCAAACGTTAGTTAGCCATTCAGCCAAATGTCCACTGTCATTACTCAACGCATTGCAGAATCAGTGTGATGGGAATGAGTTGTGAATTAGAAATAAAAAAAAGCGAAAGTAATGTCATTCTAAGAAATAGGAAAGCCAAGACAAAACTTTAAGACGCTCAAAATTAAGTCTTCCGCAGTTTGAGGACCAAAACTAGAACGTGCTTAACAGTTCACGTATTTGGATAGTGTTTCGGGGGAGGGCGGGCAGTGTGGCATTAATAAAATAATTGAACCATTAGGCAGAGAAGCGTGTACGAAAAGATGGGATTTGGCAATGAGGCACCTTCAGTATCCGATTGAAATATACGACTAACATTTACTTTAATTTGGAGAGTAGTTTTTATGATTCAAAAACTTGGTCGCTAAGACAGGAGGAGAATCGCAGATTGAAGGATTTTGAGTTGAAGACGGGTTTTGCGGAGAAGAATAGAAAAACGAAATGGACGGAAAGGGAAACGAGTTGTGCTCTACCCAAGACAGTCTGGAGAGAAACATTTTTTTGGAAAACTAGAAAAAGACAGGACAAGTGGATTCAGGAGGCTCTGCGAGGTAATGGGATTCTGAATACGGCCATAGGAGAGAGAACGGTGGAGAAGCGAGGCAAAGGGAGGAGGAAAATGGATATTTTGGATGAAATTAAGGGAGATAGAAAATATTCTACACTAATTAATTGATTATTGTAATATGTACTGTTTGGTTTAAGGATATCTTATGCCGTGCGAGTCTTGGGCTTAAGAAGATGACAGTGTGCAATGCCCGGCCCCTCAAAAACCTACCCTAAGCCCGCAGACTACTGCTAATAATATCTCTACGTATATTTCCCATCTTGCCAGAACGCCACTGCTTCGATCTTCGTTCCCTTCGATTTTACCTGTTGCATCTTCAAGAGTTGTAAACGCATTTCCCTTTCATAAATCCGGACAACTCCTTCGCTTTCCTGTCCAGCGAGCCCATTAAGCTCTTTGTGTTTGGACTCTCTATATCCTAGCACAGCGCCTTCCACCAAGCTTCATTCGTCATATTAATTTCCCGCCTCTGTTGTTATTTATATTTTCTTCTTCCTTCCATCTAAATATGTGTGTGCATTCTTCCTCATTACTTCCTCCTCTCGACCATATTTCATGTGATTTCTTCTGTAATCCATAGTTTCGTATTCTAATTTTCAGCTCCTATTTTATCGATTTCGCTTTTCCTAACCATTTCTGAGCTACTTTAGTTTTCATTATAATCAATGTGATGTAATTTTGTTTCCATTTTGTCAGTGTGCTGTACTTTTGTTTTCGTTTTATTCAGGGTGCTCTACTTTTATTTTCGTATATTCAGTGTGCTGTATTTATGTTATCATTTCGTCAGTGTGCTGTGCTTTTGTTTTCATGTTGCCACTGGCAACATGAAAACTGTGCTCACTCATGAATTTTTTCGCAGTCTTCTGGTGCTCCATTTTAAACACAGTAAATGGCCATACACTCCATGCCCTTGCCATTGTCCCCGTTGTAACCCCTTGATTCTGACTTTACACTAGATTAACACAAAACTATGATCTGAATTTACAACCTTTCCAGTAAACTGCACGAATTGATGACGCATTTCCTAAATCTGTGCCTATAAATATTGTATTCTTATTGATATCACTTTGAAATATCTGGGTATTTTCCCGTATACATACATTCCTTATGGTGTTTGAAGGATTTTTCCTTTATGATTCAGCCATTTCTCCTGCGGATCTATTATTTTCTCTTCGCTATGGCTTCTCGTTCGTTACTCGTATTCCTCCCCAACTTTCCCTTTGCGAGCCAATCAGTTCCAACCCCCCCCACTTCCGAGCATTTCCTTCCTGATAAACCGTATATGTTACGTATCCGTTATCTTATTCACCGTCTATGTCTTCCTCGCTATGATTACTTGTCGGCACGTAAACCTGAATAATGTACAAGTCCGTTGGTCGATCACCACAATCACTCGTACTCTCAGCGGTCGTATTTCTCTTGTGATCGTGAAAGGAAATGGGGAGTGGAATAAGGTTGCCTCTCGAAGCCGTCATCTTTCTCTTACTGCCATGGCGAACTAAATCCTTCGCCACTAAGCGGGGTTTTAATGATCCCCCCTATGTCAAACCGGAGGGAGGATTTCCCGAAGCTAGTGAGGAGGATGGGGTTCCACGAGCATCCGCATCGGTCCCCGCCGTCGAGTACGGCCCTTGCCCGTCCTCCCACGGTCGTCCCCCGCCTCCCCTCGCCAGAATTGCGCCCTCCCGGAGATCCGTCTTGGCCGGATGCGGCCCTCCGGTGGCGACCGCCGAGCCCTCCGCACGGCTCGCGGACTGTAGACGGGAGGGAGCAGCGAACCCAGTCGACCTCGCTTCCAAACCCTTTTGTATATCAGTTTGACCGTATATCGGATTTGTCTCCCACACGAGGGGAGTGGCGGACTGGGTTAGCCTTGGTCCCCTCGCGATCCACAAACCAGGTTAGTGGTGATGGCACCACACCCAGCGACACCACCACCCCTCCCGCCTCACCCCCGCCGCGCTCCACCCACCGCTCGCCACCTGCCCTCATTTGCCGCCCGGGTGCTAATCACCGCCGCGGACGGACACAGCTCACGACTCCCGTCCCGCCCCACTCCACCCCTCGCACTCTTAACACCCTGGGCTGGCCGATACGGCGGCTTTATGACCGCAGATTACCACCGCTGCGCTACCGATGAGACTGGCTAAAAGCAATCGTGGCCCGTGAAAAATGGCCAGACGAGGTATAGGGAAGAAGCACAGAATGAGTCACAGTGACTGAGTTTTCCGCACACTGTTCCCTGATGCCATTTTCAAACCGGAATGCAAAGAAAAGGCACGAGTCCACATCGATTATCTAAGCCAAAGGGAGGAATCGAACCGTCAACCTCTGCGCCAGCATACGATCGGGCTCCCCCTCCGAATGGCGGTCATGGATAGACGCTTCGAAGTAGCGACACAGAATCTAAATCCCGCTTAGGCTACATGAAGGTAAACCTCTCAATTCTAAAATAATTTTCAACCTTACATTTAAGTGCAAAGTATTGCAAGGTCAATATTTACCATCTTTTTTCTGACAGCAAAAATGTTTTTATAAGAAATATCAGCTCATTTGTTGGATTGCCTGAAAGAGGGTTTTACAAATTAAGTAGTATTTGATAGATAGTGTTAAATGTGTCCGTCACGCTGTTATGGTTTCTGTTATTTGAGAGTAGTGCTTAAATGACAACATGGGATATCATAGGTCAGTGTGCAAATTTCTAAGGTGTTTTTTTATGCTTAACCAAAACATATTTTGCCAGGCCTAACGGGTCATCTTGACCCGTAGTAAGTACATTCTAATATAAACTAAAAATCCTAATTTCATAAATCAAATAGTTCAATTGCATGATTCCGTAATATTCAATTCTATTTGATTTATTTCCGCAAGTAAAAAGATATTCTATGATCCCATGAGTGGGTACAGTATATATTACAAAATCATTGCTACGAGTGTCTAGGCCCTATTAAATCACTTTGTCTGAGCCCTAAGTTTTCCCATCAATTATAAACCTATCGGTTCAATTCCAAGAATTAGACTTCATTCGCGGACACATTTCCGTTTCCTAAGGAGGAATCCTTATTACAAGAAAACCCGATCACTTACCCTGAGTTTGAAAAAGGCCAGATTTCACTTCGATTTACAATGAAGCAATGACAGAGCGATTAATTTTCTTCACATACTTCTTTCTCAGCTTTGACCTGATAAATATTTTTTAAAGAGAAATATTGATCACGAAAAATATTAAGGCATACATTTTTTTACATTAGGTATCACATCAGATAATTAAGACCGTGCGCTTATTTTAATTCATTTCAAATTTTCAAGTCCAAGTTTTTTAAATGAACCACACAATTATTTTGAATGAAAGTTCACATTTTTCAATTCAGCAGCGCAGTGTAGGGTGATCACATAGCCATATTTGGTAACTTGGCGATTTTCATTCCCAATATCACATACGGTTGGTCATGTTTTTTTTTAAACATTAGTTTATAATGGGAGATCGAAGCGTAAAATTTACTATTAAATGAGCAAGAACTATTTCACGATCGTTCGTAAACATACCCGAAGCCTAATTACTGTGGTGTTGCTTACCAAATATCAGTGGATAACTTAGGAGGAACTCACTCGAAGGAGAACCAAGGGTATGTATGAGAGATAATGAAATCAAATCAATGGTACTATAAGATATAAATAATACCAAAGGCTGATGACTCCAAAAATATGCCAGCAGAGTGGTACAGGCACCATACATTTCATTACATCATGACAAACAAAAGAATGCAAAGGGGCACGGGCCCCTGCATTCTTTTGTTTGTCACGATGTTGCCGAGTGGTTTTCCATAACTTTTAGTCATCAGACAACTATGCATAAATATATTCAATATGTGTTTCCGGCCCTAAAAGAATAAAACCTGTTAAGCAACAATTAAAAATTCTCTCAATTAAAATTCATTAATAGAGCAATCAATACAGGAGTTGATGCTGGCTACTCGTATTTGTGAAAGATAATAAAATATATTATCAATATAACATAAAATAATATACAAACAATATAAAATAATAAATAAATAAATAAATAAATAAATAAATATATATATATATATATATATATATATATATATATATATATATATATAATTTTACAATAAGTTATCTAACAGACCTCTTGTAAAATATTTATCAACAAAAAAAAATAAACTTATTTACACGCACTACCATCCATATTATTTGACTTCTGAATTAAACACTTCAGAGAAAAAGTTCTTTCTAAAGGGAAACGAAGGGGTAACATGCCACATGGCTTCAAAGGAGTGTAGCATAAATTGGTTTTTAATGATTATTATTATTAGGTATTCTACCGGTTAAGGTAAGTTTTTGGATGGACACCGCTACTATTTAAATATTTTGTGACTCCTAACAAAATACAAAATCCAGTATCCTACTCTACATCAGGTACCTCTTCATCTCTGAGTACTTTCTTCCTCCCTTCAGCCCGTCCAACATCCCTATCCTGTTCCTTCCCCTTCCTCGTTTGCCTAACATTCTCCCCTCATGTTTTAATGATATGAGTGCATATTAAAAATTTATTTCTAACAATAAAATAGAGTCATACTCTTCATGCTTATGTCTTGCGCTCGAATATCGAACCCTTATCATCTGTTTAAATGAAATAAAACTTGCCGGAGAGGTGTCTATGTTGATCTATTAAAATTTAACGCAACGCAATTTTTACGCGGAATAATTTAGGGACACCTCGAAACATGAAATATGGTTTTTCAACTAATTTAGCCATTCGATAACCTTCAAGAACTTCCCTGATAAAACTCTGGAGTAAATCAACCAAATTGGATTCTTGCCCCGGTTCCGGTTTCCCACTAATAAATACAAGGTTTGCATAAAGATTTTCGCAAATAATTTTTTCCTGACTTGTGCGTTGAGTGCCGAATTCAGACTGTCGGTTAAGTGAACTCGTGACCGCAGATCTTATTGGCATTGATAAGATGACAATGCGCACCATTATCACTGAACATTTGGCGATGCAATAGATCTGCGCTAAACTCGTCAAAGAAGCTTGCACGCCTACCTTTACGAACCTTCTTGAATTCGCCTAACCTGGATCCTCTGGGTCGTGGCAAAGCAACTGGTAAAAGTGCGTCGACGCTAAAGAGATGTTCTTAGAAGAATTTTGAGGCATTATAGCAATATCTGAAATAAATCAATTTTTCGAAACTTCTCTCAATCCATGAATTTTTCAGCAATGTTGAAATAAAAAATTGCCGAAACAATCCAATAAACATTTTCTGACATTCAGTTTATCATAACAAAGCAAAATAAATATATTTTAATTAACACCAAATCTCACCGCGTCAAACTTAGCCTGTAAGCCTAACACCTACATAAACGACGGATAGAGCGATAGAAATTTGCGACCGGACGGAAGGCGGGGTTGATAACGTGGAATGAAAGATTTATACTACTTAAGAATCGATCCCCTTGTTTTATTCACGGGACCTCTTTCATATTGACGTCCGAGAGAAGCGATGCCCCGGTCGATGTCTACGCTCGTTGTCACCGCTCTGAATTAGGTGTGGGACCACAAAGCGATAACAACGGCGGCAAAGGTGAGTGCTTGGAGGCGTAAATTTTATAACTCAAGACACGGTTCAGAAGTTGAGATAGTGCTGCTCTCTGCGGTTTGGAAGGGGAAGGATTGTTTAATATAATGGAAGACAATGTAACTCATTTCATATCTCTTCTTTCAATGGCGAGGCTAAAACACATCTTAGTACTTAAAGCAGGTATCCTGTTTCGAATATGATGCTTATGCATACACACGTTTGTACATAAAAATTCTCATATTATTATTATTAAAGGTAACCTACCGGTTAAGGTAGGTTTTTGGATGGATACAACTGCCAAATAAATATTTTATTACTCCTAACAAAACACAAAAACAAGCATCCTATCCTACATCAGGGCCTTCTTCATCTCTGAGTACTTCCTGCCTCCCTTCATCCCGTACAACATCCCTATCTTGTTTCTTCCCTTTCCTCGCTTGCCTAACATTCTCCCCTCAATTACAGTCTTCAACATCCCACTTCCGATGAATACGCCCCTCATCCATTTTTCCTGCCTCCATAGGATTTCTCCCAACAAACCCCTCTCTTCGCCCACCATACCAAGTACTTATCCTTTTTTTTCTCCTCAGTTCATTTCACCTTCTCCATTCTTCTCCACGCCCACATTTCAAAAGCCTCCAATCTACGTCTATCCTCCTACTTCAATGACCACGTTTCCGCGTCGTACATAGCTACGCTCCATATAAAAGTTTTTACGAGTCTTTTCTTAACATCCTTACTCAAAGTCCCTGTCATCAACTCCCTCCTCCTTGTGAAAGCCTCTTTGCCTAGCGAAATTCTTCTCCTTACGTCCCTACTACTTTGACCGTGTTGGTCCAAAACACTACCGAGATACGTGAACTGTTCTACCTGCTCTAGTTTTTGCCCTCTTATTTTAATGTTTAGCTTAGCCTTTTTCTTTCTATAAAATCGCATAACCTTTGTTTTATTAATATTGATTCTCATCCCATACCTGTCGCACTGAATTTCCAATTCACACAGCAATGCTTGCAACCCCTTGGCTGACTGGCAAACTAAAGCTTGGTCATCAGCAAACCTAACTGATTTTACGAACTCCCCGCCCACTTTCATTCCTACCTACAGTTCTTCACATGCCTCTTTAATCGTTTCCTCTACACATAGGTTGAACAGCAACGGTGATAATGGGCAACCCTGCCTTACACCTCTTCCTAACACTGCCCATCCGGACTCCCCGTTCCCCACTCGCAGCTGTGCAGTCTGAGACATATACAGGTTGCGGATTAGCCTCCTATCCCTCCAATTTATTCCTATTTTCTTCAATGTACTCATCAGTTTTTCCCAATTCAATATTCTCATAAATAAATAAATAAATATATATATATGTGGGAGAGAAATTTAAAACCCTTTATCATCGGTAATCTATCGTTCAAGTGTCCAATATTAAAAAAAAGACAATTTTATAGCCTTGATCGTCGGCTTTGTGTCAGATTTTAGTACTTCAGCAGTCCACACCCAATCTCTAATTCATGGAAACGATGCAATGCGCTTAATGTCGTTAAGCATTTGATTTGTTTAGGGCTTGGAAATGTTCCAGGAGATTTAAATCTATGAATACATAAGCGTTAGCGCCTCGAGTATTGGAACTCAATCGATTCCCAGCTGACCGATGGGCGCAGGGTTTTTAACTGATCAACTCGAGTTGATTCAACGGCGAACGAAACAGAGAAAGATATTTCTAAAGAAAAAAGAAAAACATCCAATGTTTGAGGGAGATATTTTGAACATTGATACGAGAAATAATGGCAATGGAATATTATTGCCTTTCATTCCAGGAAACGAAAGACCTTGATTGCGAGACCATCATTATAAATTATGGGACATCCAAACCATCGGTGAGCACTTTCATAAACATTATTCCTTATCACGTGTAGCTAAGAGCAACATACACTCAGTGTTACAATATACAATTCATAGTCCAAAATTAATTTGCAATCTTCAAACAAAATAATAGACTAGAAATCTCCTTTTCATATTCCTACGAAGGGTTTCCTATGATCCTACGAAGATAGTAAAAATATATCCCATGATGTGCAAATTCAAAGAGAAAGACCCTATTCAAAACAAGGTTAATTCACCCAATAAATGAATTATTTGCTTCGCGAAAAAAGGGAATAAAAATGAACGACAGCATTACACAATGGTGAAGCGGAGCGGGGAAACCGCGGTTATCGTTAGCTCTTTGTTTTCACGGCTGGTGGCCCTCTGTCACACTCCAATGCTTTGCCACGAGCAGCATCGCGTAAACGATCCGTTGAATCATTAAAAATGCTATAATTGCTCTGCACACAGTAATTTATACTCCGAGATGCAAAATGAGAGTCACAGATAAAGATAATGATTAGACTTAAAATAAAAACAGAAACAATCCAAAACTGCGACGCGCAATGAAAGGAGATGACGACCCGTGGCATTCATTTGATGGCGTTACCAAAATTAATACCTTCTGGGAAGTTATGGGAGAGCATGAGAACACATTAAATCTTTGGAAATCTGGTCGGAATGCTCGCGGAGATAAACAAACTCGACATTCCTTCCATTCCTCGACAAATAATGAACAAACTCCGTTAAGTCTCGGGAACGAATGTGAGGCTCCATTTGCGGCGATGCCCCAGCCTCTACTGGGAAATCCAGAAGCAAGCTTGAGGGTGAGGTTCATTGAGGGGAAATATTTGGGAGATGTGGGTGGGGAACAATGCTTCTTTGGATTGGCAAAGCGTGCGAGCGTGCGCGGTCGTGACTGAAAGGACCAACCTGTCGGAATGCGGTCGACAATGGGTGACTGCAGGCACGAGGAGCGGAACGCGAAGAAGGTTAGGGGCGACTGCACGTTGGGCAACGCGGCTGCGACTCCCAGAAGGACGCAGTGGGAAAGGAGCAGGGGGAGGGGCGGGGAGGAAGGAGTGGACGGCGAAAGGGAAAAGGAACGGGTGGGTGCGAGGGAAATGTTGACTATGAGAAAGGGTGGGGAAGGCATCTAAAAAAAGAGCAATAGAAGTGAGGGTAATCACGCGTTACTACATATCTGGATACATTTTACCCAGCATATTGACGAGGCGCCTGTAGCCGGGGATGGTGAGATATGCATTTGTTACATTTATTTTGACAGGGTGCGTTCCAAAATTAATGCAATTAAATTTCCCACGCCCCTCCTATCAGTCGGAGTGAAATTAAACCACTAGGAGCAGGTGGGAGTTATGCTAAGCTTTTCCGCAAAACCGGTCTCAGTGCTCTCCAAGCTGTGGAAGCGGCAGGACATTAGTTATTGTAGACCTCTGCACGCCGACCGTATCAGGAAAGGCCAACCGAGCGGAAATTTCAAGTGAACTTTTGCAATGCATTAAAAATGAACCTGATTATTTGGACAACGTCATCACTGTATATTTAACAATTATTTCATAAATTCTAATAGTAATAGTAATTGTTAGGGGAGGAAACCGATTTATGAGGTCGTTTGCGCCGTTAGGGATGGATGGATAAGGAGCGAGGGTAGAGAGAAAACCGGCATCGGTATTAGCCTACTCTTAACTAAAGGTGCCAAGGGGTCACACAATTCAACGTCCCATCCGACGGACGGCGTACTCACTTAAAGTGCTCTCCTCAAAGCACCTCGAGTAGGGATACCGCAGAAAGAGATGTGCCGCCTCCAAGATTTAAACTCAAGCCCCCTGTGTGGGAAGCCAGTGTACTAGCCACCTAGACATTATGATGTCTCTTTTATAAATTTTGTTGAATGAGATTTAATGGTGACAGGGGCTACGGTTAGATAGACACAAATATTCGTAAAGATGAAAATACTCCATAGATCGATTAAAAAAAACACTTCAGTGTAGGTAGAAATGTTTGTTCTTTCCTCGGGCAGTCAGGAATCATAATAGTAAGAAATAAAATTCATAATAGTAATAGTAAAGATATTCGGTTTACAAGTGAGGACAAGATTAAACCCTGCGTAAGCTACTGGTACATTAGTAGGTACATTTGCATGTGCTATGTCAGCTTATCGTATATGAATTTTCATGTGAGTAAGTTAAAATGGTTTTTGCATGAATATATACGTCTCTGTGGGAGTGGACTGGCATGCTATTGTTAGTTTTAATGTGGTTTTACCCTGCTTTACTGATGGTGTCCTAATACCCCCCGCCACACGCCCTTGCGCTGGTTTGCGGCATTATGTATAGATGTAGATTTACATAGGGGTTAAAATAATGTGCTTAGATAAATGTTTTTGGAAGGCTTAGTTTTGGTTTAGTACTTGGCTTTGTTTGCTTGTGTACTTAGGTTTGTTTGCAAATTAAGCTAAAAAATGATAACTTCAATCCATCTCACGCTGGATGCTCGTATTCCCTTATTTTATCGAAAGAATCATATCCACCCTAATACGAGGGCGGTTCAATATGTACCCGTGTTTGATGACAAAGGGCGTTCCTGAGGGAAGTTTATGTTATCATCGTGTGCTGCCATCTATCAAACTACAGTGAAACAAATTTCAGACTGATTTAAAGATTAGTTTTGATTTGGCAGCCATTCGAGTAAGACGTGTTTCGTGATTTTCGCTAAGATGGAAAAAGAGCAGTATCGTTCGGTCATTCGCTTTTTGTTTTTGGATGGGAAGAAATGCGAGGTTAAAAGATAAAAGATAAGTTGGATGCTGTTTATGGGGACACTTCGCCATCTATGACCACAGTTAGATATTGGTTCAACGAATTTAAACGTGGGCGAACATCAAATGTTTTTGATGAGGAGCGACCAGGACGCCCGGCAGACGTGGTTACCGAGGAAATCATTCAAAAAGTCCACGTCATGATTCTCGCTGATCGACGAACGAAAGTGCGCGAAGTAGCAGAGGCCGTGGGTGTGTCGACCGGAACGGCAATTAATATTTTACATGATAAGTTGGCGATGAAAAAATTGTCGGCCCGATGGGTGCCGCGATTGCTCACGGTGGACAACAAGCTGATCCGGCTGTCAACTTCGAAAACTGCATGAACTACGTTATGAATTGTTGCCGCACGCCCCGTATTCACCCGATCTGGCTCCCTACGACTTTTTCTTATTCCCTAACATGAAGAAATGGCTCGCGGGAAAAAAATAGCTCAAACGAGGAAGTTATCGCCGAGACAGAGGCGTATTTTGGAGAGTTCGACAAATCCTATTTTTTGGAGGGGTTAAAAAATTGATGGAACGTGGGAGAAGTGTATCTTTCTAAAAGGGGACTATGTTGAAAAATAAAGAAAATGTATTTGAAAAAATGGTTTCTTCATTTCTAACACGGGTACTTATTGAACCGCCCTCGTATTACCGCTTTAGAAGGGACACCTCTCTAAATTTTCGATAGAACCCCATATGCATGTCCTTTCTTTCCAAATTGCCAATAACCAATTCATCCAATAGTTAGAAAGTTTTGTCGCATACGTATTATTCAAGAATCTGAAGTGGCATCTCTCCTTTATTATCACATTAAATTTCTCAAGAAGAAGGCATTTTTTTTCTTTTTGGACGAGTCCGCACATTCCCTCTTTTTTTACCCCCCCCCTCTCCCCAATAAAAGCTAACTTACTAACGCCTCCCATCAGCCAGTTATGGAAGCAGTATTTGAAAAAGCGTGCGGGTCGCTGTTATTAAGAATGATGTTGGAGTTGCTCCGGCGGATTAAGGTCCGGGCATTAAGGGACGACCGGATTGGGCAAGTGAGCAGCACGTCGTTCGGTTAACGCGGTGGTCACATCTTTGAAACCCGCCTCGGAAATGGATGCTGAGATACCATTGAAAAACACCACTCCAATAATTGGCCACGTCATGCTTTGGTGCCGCATAGTGATTGGCTGGTGTGACGCGGATCCATAATTGGGGCACCTTGCTAGAGATATTAGCTGTTTGCACGGGTTCAGTGTACCGCCAGACTCAGTGAAATGACTATTGTGGGCGTGAAATGGTAAAAACAATCGTCGCATTTTATGATAAAAATAGCAAAAAGAAGTAGAGTGAAACTCACAAAAATGCAAGGCTAATTGGAGATGTTTTGAACACTTCCCCGAGACGACTGAACCCATAACAAAGGATAATGTGTTGATAATCCCGACAAATAAATAGGAAAAAGGTATTTATCAGATTTGTTGCCTAACTCTATATAACTAATATATAACCTGAAATCCGCCTGTTAGAGCCCTTGATAAGCGATGGAAGGAATGAATTTCCCGGTTAATGATTTTAACTAGCTATTTGGGATATCAGTAATCATTGTAACTTGAATCTTAGAATTGATTAAGAGCATATGCTTTAAATGTTCAGTATGGGGCGTCCTCTTAAAGGATATCTTTTAGTTAATTGTAGTAGTTTTTAGGGGAGGCGACCGACTGCTGAGGTCATTTGCGCCATAGGGGATGGACAGGAAAGGATGAAGGTTGGAGAGAAACCCGGCGTCGGCATTAGCCTACTCTTTACGAAAGGCGCCAAGGGGTCCGCGGTTTAACGTCCCATCCGACGGACGGCATACTCACTCAAAGAGCTCTCCACAAAGCACCTCAAGTAGGGATCGAGATACCTCTGAAAAATATTCAACACCGCCGGGATTTGAACCCGCGCCCTCTGGGTGGGAAGCCAATACGTTAGCCCCCGCACCATCTCGATCCCCTTTTAGTTAATATAATGGTGATATGTAACTTAGAGGTCAGAGTATCTCATAAACTGAAGTTACTTCAACTACTGGCTGGGGCTGAGAGCGCTCAAAAATTCGAAAAATCCGGCTGTCATCCTTACTTTTAATCATATTTCATTCTCTCTTCATTTATTAAGTTCATCGTTCAAATCGGACTAGAACCACGGGCGAGAATGTCTCTCCTTCATTATTGAGCACACATTCCTTGAAGCAGTCGGGTCGCCCATCGATCGATAAATCCATCAAGAGAAATGGTCTTTTCCTTTCACGCTTGCCACGTAGTTAGTCAATGTCAAGAGTGTTAAATACTGCAACTGAAGGGCACTATCGACTTCCATGAATTGATTCAGCCACGTCTCAATCCACCCTGAACCTCCAATTCCATCCGCCCTCCTCCTAGGAAAACAATGAACGGTGTCAAATTGGACCAACGGATGGAATATTTGATCAAAGCGGTTATGACCTGTGGAAACATTTTTTAACTTACCTAAAACTTTTATGGTATCATTGAAATCAACATATCTTCCAATATGCAAGATATTATACCAACATAGCATAGAGAATGTTTACTTCAATCGAGGAACTTCTAAATGTTATTTATTATATGGCGCTGCAACTAAGTCAAAATTAATCAATATATCTCGCGAAAAACAAA